>NW_015151683.1:56718-92536 GCF_000732505.1 Cyprinodon variegatus
CAAACCAGTTGGTGGCGGTAAGACGCCCTTTCGTTTCGTGCCAACCGCCAATAAAGTCCCATAAAGAAGAAGAAGAACCAAACCGGATGTATTCTACTAACTGTCGTCATTTCCTTTAGATAGCAACAGAAATGTCGATTCATGGGGCCACGTTTTGAATCGGGTATGTTTTAAGGTCTTTATTAAGTATGCCGAAACGATTTTAAAGTGGTTTTGGGTGATTGAATTTACCGCCTAGCCGTAAAATATCGTCGTAACAGACGAGTTTATTTGGTGAGCTAACTTCAAATATCGCCTGACTTCCGACCCGCCAAAAGCCTCAGAGGTTCACCGAGAAAAGGACCATTTTGCCCAGAGAGAAGCGATGAGTGCTGGGTTCAACTTCGGCCAGCCTTCGGGCGGCTTCTCCTTCCCGGCCCAGAAGACCACCGCCTCGGCTCCAGCAGCAGCGGGAGGCGGCTTCAGCTTCGGGACGGCCGGCCAGGCTACCACCAACCCCACCGGCTCCTTCAGCTTTGGCACCCAACCTAAGAGCTCCGCCACCAGCACGGGCTTCTCTTTTGGCAACCAGACCACCGGGTTTGGCCTGGGTGCGACCCCTCAAACCACAGCGGCTACAACGCTAACTCTGGGCTCCCTGTTGGCTCCATCTTCGGGCGGAGGGTTCACCCTGGGCGGTGGATTGTCCTCTCAGACCACCGCTTCAGCTCCTGCAGGAGGAGGCTTCAGCTTTGGAGCCGCTCAGACTCAGGCTGCGGCTGCACCAACAGCTACACCTTCAGCAGCAACGACAGCAGCAGCCGGCAGTGCACCCTTTGGAGGGTTTAGTTTTGGGAGCAATAAAATCCAAGTGACCACCGCTGCAGCATCCACTGCTCCAGCTCCAGCAGCAGCAGGAGGAGGAGGAGGAGGAGGAGGGTTCAGCTTTGGTACCACCACAGCCTCCACCTCTACAGCTGCAACTACCCAGAGTGGAGCAGGATTCGGCTTTGGCATCAAACCGTCATCGACCCCAGCGCCCCCTGCATACACCCAGGCTGCCTCTTCAGCTCCTTCAGGTCCGTCTCTCTTTGCTTCACCCATCACCTCAGCTGCATCAGCCCCTGCAACAACTGCAGGCTTCATGCTGGGCTCGACTCCAGTTTCAATAGCAAGCACTGCAATACCAGCAGCAGCAGGAGGAGGTCTAAACTTCCCCCTTAAGCCCCTGGGCTCAGTTGCCAGCAGCACCGCTGCTGCTTCCTCTGCCACCACAGCTCCAGCTGCCACTACAGGACCTGCTGTGGGCTTCTCCCTCGGGGTCAAACCTTTGTCCAGCACCACTATGACGGCTACTACAACAGCCACAACCCTCACCACCGCCACAGCGCCTCCAGTGATGACCTACGCTCAGCTGGAGAGCCTGATAAACAAATGGAGCCTGGAGCTGGAGGACCAGGAGAGGCATTTCCTGCAGCAGGCCACTCAGGTGAACGCCTGGGACCGCATGCTGGTGGAGAACGGAGAAAAGATCACATCTCTGCACAAGGAGTTGGAGAAGGTGAAGCTGGATCAGCGGAGGCTGAACCAGGAGCTGGACTTTATCCTGTCACAGCAGAAGGAGCTGGAGGACGTGCTCTCCCCGCTGGAGGAGTCCGTGAAGGAGCAGAGCGGCACCATCTACATGCAGAACGCCGACGAGGAGCGCGAGCGGACATACAAGCTGGCCGAGAACGTGGACGCGCAGCTGAAGAGAATGTCACACGACCTGAAGGAGATTATCGAGCACCTGAACACGTCCAGCGGTCCCGCAGACACCAGTGACCCGGTGAGACAATACACCATCATCTTTAAAACCTGCTCTAAAGATGCTTCACTGCTGTAATTAACCCCATTCTCTTTTCTTTTTGTCTCTCCACAGCTTCAGCAGATTTGTAAAATCCTAAACGCCCACATGGATTCCCTGCAGTGGATCGACCAAAACTCCGTCCTCCTTCAGCGGAGGGTGGAGGAAGTGTCCAAACTGTGCGACACGCAGCGCAAGGAGCAGGAGAAAACCTTTCGCTTAACCTTTGACTGAAATAAATCGATCTGAATATGCATAGACGAAAGGCTACTTGTTGGGAATTCCTTACTTCTCTCTTGTCTCTACTGTCACTATAGTTCTGGTTTAGCCCTGCAGCTTTGGTTTGCATATAAATGAATATTTTTGATTCTTTAAGCTTTATAACCTACCAGCTCCTGGATGTTCTTCTGAATGTGTGGAAAATATTTGTAATATTTTTTTGAATTAGCCGATAAATAAAACTTGTGAAACTGGATGTGGCTTAATTATTATTATATTATATTGTTATTCTTGCAACCTTATTATTCACCAACAGAAGAAACCTGAGAGATCATAAACATACTTTTGAAGATCCTGCATTTGGTGTAAAACAATCCAGCACATATTTTACATGTTTTAATTAAAAATTTGATTTTAGAAGAAAACTAAAATATTCTCTTACAACTGCCATATTGGAAACTCACTTAAGGTTATGTTGTTTACTAATGATGCCGGTAATTTAATTATTTCCAAAAGGCTATAAAAAGGAATTAAAATGTGAAGAAACTTGTTAGACTTGAAGCCAAGCTGTGGGCTCGATCCTCAAGCTGTGAATAATGGTATTACAGTTGTCTGTGGTAGGCTTAATTTCCCTGCTCTTTATCTCATTACTGAGGATTTTCTTACCCCATGGGGTTAGAGAAGGAAGCAACTCCTTCAGATTAAAGGTCAGAGATTTGATCTTCCAATGTAAAAAGATGCCTATATTTCTGGTCAGTATGTATGCTTCAGAGATACAAATGTTGCATTAATTTAGAAATTTTCTTATTTTTCTGAACCTTTTTTCCTGGATGCATTAAAAACACAATACAAGCACACATATATGTAAAAAAAAATCTATCTATCTATATATATATATATGCACAAATTAGGGTTTAGTTAACTTGATGTGGCTGCATAATTCAGTTTTAGTCGGCAGAGACTAGAGTTCATTAAACATCTTGGTTTGAAATTATTTTTTTTTTAACTGCATAGATGAAAACAGTTTGATCCATGTTTGGGATTGTTTTGTTAGAACACTCGGCTGTGTCTGAAATGGGAGACATACATAACATGGGCACCGCTATGTTTCCAGTGGTGTATAAACTGGGAAATGCAGCAGCACCTGTGTCTACATCCACTAAGACGGAAGCATTAAGAGGATAGCTTCTAAAATAGAGCATTCTCCTAAAGCTGAGTCCTTCCAACAGTAGCTGAAATTTATCTGGAAAAATCAAACGCCTTTTAGAGAAAGATTTATGCTCAGATGAGACAAAGATTGTGGTGTTTTAGCTAGTTTGGCAGAAAAAAAACAGGAGGCAAGGTAAAGCTCTCTAAAGGGTATCATAGTTGCATATGAGCATGGCAGTGGCAGTGTCATGTTGTGGGGCTGCTGTGCTGTCAGCACTGAAGTGGATTGAATAATCCAATCTAAAATCAGCAGCTAGATGGCTCCAACTTGGATAAACAGGACAATGATGCCAAACATCTGAACTGGTTTTGGATCAATCCGTCTAAAATTAGGCTGTTGGAAATTTGAAGTTAGAATTTATAGGTCAGGTTTAAAGGGGTCAAAGAATGAAAAATCAAGTCTATCCTGTGATAGATGAATAACGATAGTTCAGTGGGTGAAATGGACATACAGAGAAGTTCAAACCCCATCGACACCTCCTTCCTCTGCAAATCTCACAATTCTACACTTCCACCATAAACGGCCGAATCCAAATGAAGCCCCGAATTGAGTCGGGGATGTTGCCTTATTTGGTACTGGCCTGTACTTTTGTCACGCCCCGAAATTGACATACAGACCAGCACACTGGTTCACTGGCCTTAGAACGTGAATAGAGGTAGATGTAAGACACTAGTTTAGCTGTTTGGCCAACAGTTGGGTTTACTTCTACAAGAATTAGAAAGCAGGCAGTTTCTCTATTGAAAATGAGCCAGAACCACAGGCGTAAATGCAGTGTTCCAGGCTGCACGGACAAGGGGGACATTTTTCACAGTCTATCCCAAGGATCCAAAGACTCAACAGGCATGGATTAGTTTTGTGTATCAGAAGATCCCTGCAAAGTTTGATGCTCAGCTGTTCATTTGCTCTAAGCATTTTACTAAAGAAAGCTTTCAAAATCTTGGACAGTTCAAAGAAGGATTTGCTAAACTTCTTTTACTGAAAAGAGGGGCTGTTCCGACCGTATGGCCTTCACAACCAGAACTGATGGCTCGGTTCTGCTGCACTGTATTCAACCAAAATCCCAGACGATTTTGAAATTCCTCCCGGACATTTTTTTTAGGTATGAAAAGTAGGACATGTCCGTCTGGTCACCCTACAATTTGATGTTTCAGTGAGTGAGAGCTTGTTGCTATGATGCGTCTTTGCTCAGCAGCTTCGCTCGTTGTAAACCAACCAATCAGCGCACAGCTCATCTAAATATACAGTACATGAGAATTCTATGAAAGAAGAAAACCTGTCGTTTCATTCTAGGGCTTTTAACCAGGCTCATAGAACAGCAAATATGTCATTTTCAGCCCAACCAATGTTACACACCTTATTCAGAGACCTTAAGGACCAGCACCAAATACCCTATAGAATCATTCTATGACCCCTTTAAGCCAGGAGAGTCAATTCATTTAAAATAGCAGACTGATTTTTCTGCTACTTTCCATAAGAAATTAACAAATATATGTTAAAAGGTGTATCAAGTTATCTCTGTACTCATTTTAGAAATTCCTATTTTGTCATACTTTTACTCACCTTTACAAGAACTAAAATAAAAAGAGGGTGGAGCATCAAGTATTGACTAAATGACACATATCAAATCAGTGATACATTTTTTACAGTATTGCTAACTTTAGAAAATTTACCCAGAAATAAGTGAGAACAGTATTTGTATCTTTATGGCAAAAAAAAAAATCTTTGTTTTTATTTTAGTTTTTTGTTCATTCGACAAACAAAAATTTACATTGTTTGACTTTTTACATCTTCCTTTTGCATTCCTCGCGTGAAACAAAAAGAAACGCCTCAGTGATGATCTACGGTCCAGTGGATGTTACCTGAACATCTCAACAGTGTGAGGCCCAGTTACATAAACCATGCTTATATTATTTATATTCTTAACCTGATACTGTACCTTAGATGTTTTAGAAAAGGAACAACTTGTGTCGAAACAGTCCCAAACTAAACTTATACAGTTAAAAAATCCAAGTTGGAGAAAGTGAGCTAGCTGTACCTTCTCCTCACATAAGGACAGTACAACTCCAGAAACAGCAGTAAACTTGTTCCACAAAGCTTTGATTGCAAGGCTGCTTTCATATAAAAAAAATAAATATAAAATGTGCAGAAACATTTAAATATATACAATATTGAAAAAAATAATACAGCATGTAAATCTATTGTCTTGAACCTTAATTTTTAAAAAGCACATTATACATCAGTGGCTCAAATTCATCATTATTTACAGAATCCCAGGTAAAGAAATAAAAACTAATAATCATGATTGTCAACCCATGTCGTCACCCACTGCTTCTTTTCAAAAGCATCCACTTCAGATTTTCCATCGTCATAACCTGGAGTTTCCTTTTTTATCCGCACTGCGTGGTAGCGAGGTACGCTGTCGTCATGTTTGGAGCGTTTGAAGAACCCACACTGGTTGGACAGAAGGGATTTAAACAAAAAATATTTAAAATTCATAAAGGAGAGGAGGACAGGCAGGTTAAGCATGCTTTGAAGCCTTTGCTTTAGAGGAAAAGGGTGCAGAAAAGCAGTCTGCAGAGAACAATGCTGTTATAAAACAAAATAAACTTGCAGATAATGATTTATGTAGGCTTTTTTTTAGAGACACATAGGGCAAAAATAAAGAAATATGCACAACATGCTGATTCTTTTATGCTGACTTTAGGTGGAAAGTTCTAAGTAAAACCCTCCAAATGACTTGCATCTTCAGCTCGATACAATATGTGTCTGATTGAATGTTTCTGCATTAGGTCAGCGGGTTTGGCTGGCAAAGCGAAGCTCGTTAGCAGCTGCAGTAATAATCACACTTCATGCCGACTTTACCCGCTGATCAGAGAGAGAATCAGGCCTCATCAGTGAGTTTTTCTTTTTCAGAGGCCTGAAGGTGGATCTCTGCCTTCTGATACGCAGCATTGTATTGTTCTAAAGTTGGTCTCTTGAAGAAACCGCACTGAGGAGGAACAAGGGTGGGCAGAGGTTAGGCGTGTCGTCATACACAGATTACTTTTTATAAATGCTTTATTGTAAACTCAGGTTTGACACTGTTGTTTCTTTCAGGCTTATTTTCAGTATCCAGCTCTTGCTATCATGTTCTCCTAGAGTTTGGTTTTCTTTTGTTTTTATCCTTTTCTTAACCCTCTTGCTGTATTTCATGCTTTTCTTTGTTAACCTTTGCCAATTAAGATCATGTCTTATTAGTGCTATTTGTCTTAGATTCATTTTTTTTCTTTCCCCCTTGGTTGATAGTTTCTTTTCTTCTCAGCTCGGCCATATTTCTGTTAATTAGTCTTTCTCTCTAAGCTTCCCAGCCTTCTTTCTGCCTTAGCTGCTTCATATTTTCCCTGATTGGTTCATTTGATACTTTTGTCATTTTCCACCACAGCCTTTCGTTGGTCTCTCACGTTTTCTCGTCCCCCTGTCCATCACACTGCTTATCCTCTTTTCTCTCCAATCGGCTGGAATGTGTTAGCCTCGGCAAGGCCAAGTCCCAGGATAGAATGGATTCTCAACTTACTTTTGAAAATCCCATTAAGCATCTGTTTAAAATCTGTTTCCTTCATCTTCGTAATATCTCCAAAATTCGTCCGTTTCTTTCTTTTTCTGATGCTGAGACTCTCGTTCATGCATTTGTCTCCTCCAGGTTAGACTACTGCAACTCTCTGTTTGTTGGAATCCATAAAAAACATCTTCAGAAGCTCCAATACATTCAAAACAGCGCAGCCAGGATTCTCTTGAGGGCCCGCAAATCTGCCCATATTACACCTATTCTGCATGACCTTCACTGGCTTCCCATCACCTGCAGAATTCAATACAAAATCGCGCTCATCACCCATCAGTGTTTAAACGGATCCTCACCGGATTATCTGAAGGACCTTCTCACTCCACATCCATCCACCAGATCTCTACGATCACAAGACTGCAACTTCCTTCACCTTCCTCGTTCCAGATTAAGGTCCATGGGAGATCGGGCCTTCGCTGTCGCTGCCCCCCGTCTCTGGAACTCTCTCCCAGATCATCTGAGAGCTCCACAACCACTGATTGATTTTAAAAGAGGCTTGAAGACTTTTTTATTTAAGCAAGCCTATTCTGCCTCCACATGATTTTTATGATGTTGATTTTTATCTTTGATTTTATTTGCACTGTGTAGCACTTTGAGATTTTTGTTAATGAAAAGTGTGGTACAAATTGGATTTATTATTATTATTATTATTATCCTAGCAGTGTGATGGACAGATAAGAAGGGAAACACAGATAAGAATGGAAACATAAAGACAAAAAATAAACAAACTCCTCGAGAACGTTATATCTACATTGACTTGTACTGTATTAATCCAAACGTACTAGTAAAATGGAAGCTACAAGTGAATAGGTGTTTTATTTCCAGACTGGGTGTATTTTCTTTGACTTTATTTTACAACCTAAAATGAATAGGAGTTTAAACTATTCTGAATTTAATGGAGGTTTTAACACATATTGCATTAGTTACTTGTTCCTATAAATCACTGAAATATTTTATACAAGCTAAGGTGCTCAGTAGTTACTGTGTCTTCACTGCTCCATCAGTCACATCCTTTTGAAACTAAAACCAAATTCATGCCTTATCTGTTATTAGCACAGTTTTATAAGATATACCACCTATTATTGTGATAATGGAAGAACATTTATTCCTGGTTTTCCAAATATTTTAGAGATAAATATTTTCTTATATCTGGTGTAGATATGTATCCCCACCCCTTTACTCTGATATCCCTAAGTAAAAAACAATGGGCACAGCTGCATTCACAGGAGTTATTGAAAATATAAACCCTGCAGGTATATGAAGGCCTCAGAGGTTTGTTCGAAAATATCAGTGAACAAACAGCATCGTGAAGATCAATGCGGACAGGTAAGGGAAAACGTTTTGCAGAGGTTTGAAGCAGGGTTAGGTTCTAAAACAATATCCCATCGCCTAACTGTTCAATTTGTCATTAAAAGAAATGTAATCAAAAATGACATGCAAACTTATGCACCTCATAAGTTTAGACTTTGTGGAAGAGTTTTAGGAATAATGCTGTGATCTATCCTAAAGCTATCCTAGTCAAACGGTCAGAGATAAAAGGTTTTGATGAAAGCATATTTGTGGTTAAATGGCCCATTATTTGTTTAGCTCAGTAGTTCTCAAACCTGCTCCTCTAGAACGACTGCTCTGCATGTTTTAGATCTCTCTGTTCTTGCACAACCTGATTCAAATGATTGCATGACCTCCTCAGCAGCCTTGAAGTGCTGCAGAAGTCTGTTAATCATTTTTTTTTTTACATGAGTCAAGTGTGTAGCAGTGAGGAGAAATCTAAAACATGCAGGGCAGTGGTACTTGAAGACCAGAACCGAGAACCACTAGATGACTTGATTATTATTTCATGTTACTAACCAGATGTAATCAATAAAATCAGGTTAATCTGTTATTAAGATATTTAATATAATGTAATGAATCTTTTGAACATTAAAGACGTTGAGGCTCAGTTATGCTTGACGGAAATGAGCATTAACATTTTTAATGTCTGGCTTCATTGCCGTCTGATGTGATCGGTGTGTTTGCATCTGGGTTGCCTTTTCTCTACAAACATGTACTCACCTTCCATAATAAAAACACCATCAAGGCTAAAATCAAGATCCCTGCCAGAACCGCTATCAGAATGATCCACCAGGGAACCCCGAACTGAGCCACGTCGCTGTCCGGCGACACAAGGACCCTGACCTGAGACACAATGTCGAAGCAGAAAAACTAGATGACACCAGGGTTACATCAGGACTGCTGGGGGTAAGAGTACATTCAGCTGATGAAGTGCGTACAGTGTGGGTAGGAGACCTCAGGATAATGTTCTGACTCTCAGAGTTAAGCACAAATGAAGCTTTCACTTCTAAAACTGTGGTTGGAAAAGAAGCATAGTCCTGTGTGAAAACAGAAATGAGAGCTTAGGTGATTAACGATAACATCCATCTTTACACTGATCAATACTAGATAGAATCTGTTGTGATAAAAACTAATTATTTTTTTTTTTTACCTCAATAAAGGTGGAGTTCCACAAACGGGATCTCAGTTGAACAGTAGCACCATCAATCCCCTGCAGGGGGCACTTTAGCACCACACATTTGTTTTCCCTTTCACAGGACTAAATAAAGAAAGAAAACATATAACACTTCATGTCTGCATCTTTATACTATAGCTTATTTTCATAAACTCACCAAAACTTTGCTATTTCTTGAAAGCAAAGCCATTTTGCGACCAACTGCTTTTTCATTCTCAGCAATGTCCCGTTTTTCCCGAGAACGAGAGCTCGCCTGAAAATAAAAAAAAATTTCATCATGTTAAATCAAGATAGAATAAAGCTGGAAGTATCTGCAGAAATATCTTTAAATTATTCTTTAACATCAGGTTCACAGAAACACCAACCCAGACGTGTTTAAGGGGGTGGATTTCAGAATCAGGAGAGCAGATGATGTTCTCAGGTCCATAGGATGTGACCTTCACCAGGTAAAGAAGCCATTTCCCATCTTTATTGTTTTTGGGCCATTGGATGTGTAGAGAAGCACTCCAAGGAGGGACTAAGGAACTCCACAAGTTGGTAATCTGGAGGATAAAATATGGATGGTACATCCAAAGCAGCATAATAATTACAATAATTAATGTTCTTAACAGTTGTATGACTAAACCCACCCTAAAGGTAAAGTTAACCAAGCTCCCAATGTCTTCTTCTCTTTTCATTGCAGTTTCTGCTTTTACAGCACCTCCAAAGGAAATCTGATCGGGTTTGGCTTCACTGTTGGAGCAAAGGAAGTTTTATTTTTCTAATGCAGCAATATGTCATCGCAATATGTTGACATAGCAGCTCTACAGAGAATCTGAATCCATGTACCTACCCACTCAGTGTCAAAGGGAATTCAGTTATCACTTTACACCTAACTTTTACAGGTGGGATATCTTGAAAACTGGTCCTAAAGGATAAGAAGACAATCTAAATAAAGATATTTATAGACATACATACAGTAATAAGAGACAGATATGTTGTATTTTACTGTATTTTAATGACTATGTTGGGAGAAAATATAGTTAAAAACAACAACAAACTGCTTATTACAGGTAACGACAAAAAATTAATTAGCTGCCTGGAAACTGACAAATAAGATACTTTCTAATATAACAGAGCTTACACATATGTAAGCTCTACCCTTTCATTTCAAACGGCTGCTATTTTAAAATTGAATTAAAAGAAAGGCAGAAATGTCAGAAGCTATAGAATGGAAATAATTTTCAGATCAACACATCTGTGGTTTATTCAGACTAATATAAAGAGCAGGACTCAATATTTAATCCATGTTATTGACAAAAAACAATTTGCAAATCGTTTTTCATCAAAAATGTAATACGTATGTCATAATAGGGTCTCCAAGTACAGTAATACCCAAATCTACACACTAGTATTTGAGTTAGCCCAGCCACACTATTGTACTCATCTTCAAGAAAATATATTAATCTAAAATGTTGAATCTGTAATTGTTTTGTTTTAGATTAATAAACCTCTATTTTACACCATCTGATATTGCATACCGATATCAAATGCAATTTAAATGTATCAGATGATTGTAATCTATCGTTAATGTAAAGAGAAAGTTAAAAATGATGATTTCTTGTATATAAGAAAAAAAAGCTATTCACAGCAAGCTAACCCTTGGTGGAAACAGTGATCGCCTTATCAATCAGTAACTGGTTATGTTGCTCTTGGCATTAATCACTCCCACTTTGTGTTTTATTTTACTTTAGAGAATATTTTGCATTCCACTAAGTGTAGAACTTTGGCCATCTACTCCTTAAGGAGCTGCTCTAACTAAAACACAATGGAGGATTGTCGAACATGAACATGTTTAACAATTTATGTCAACCAACAGCATCTGAATTAGATTTAAAATTTAAAGAAAATTATAAAAAACAAACGAGTTTCATAGGTGGAGCTGGTGATGTACGTCGGATAATTTAAAGAAGTGTGAGTCATCCATCTAGAGAACGCACCTCTACAGCTCTAGATTCCAGTGACTGCGTGCTTCATATCACTGGATCTGATGCTTTACGTTACACTTGGTTACTATTCATTCAATGCAGCTAATCAGCCATAGTAAACTCATTCTATAAAGCTCTCTATGCACTGTTTAGAGCTAATCTTAAGACCACATGACATTTTGACGTCTGTCAGCAAAGCAAAAAAAAACAAAAACCTGGGCATGCAGTAATTGGATGTGTTGCAGATGATCTACAAAGGCTCTGTTTTCAACTAAGACCAAGAAACTGGATTGATTCTGCCCCATTAAAACAGGCTCATTGCATGCTACTAGCAGTTTGATAGTGACTGTTATAAAGATCAAGTTCTAAGCCATGGAGATGGAGGTAATCATAATGATAACAAAAATACATAAAAACAAAAATACAAAAAAACAAAAATATAATAAACATAACAAAATTAAATAAATGTAAAAATCAATAATAAAACCTGGAAAACACTCTATCCCCAGATTAAGCCCATAACAGCTGGAAGTACAGCTGGATTTAAACAACATTGAGACGGCAAAAAAAATTTAAATAATAATAAAATAAAATTCCTTTACGCTAAGTACTCAACATGTTTTTTCAATAACCACAATAATTCAGTTAAGTTTAGTCATGGTGTTACTTCTTTAGGTTTAACCACACAGTATTGCTTCCTGTCGCAGTCATATGTGCCAGCCTGTGCAGATGTCTTTCTCCATACTAATATTCCATTGATATTATTGACAGTAAAAATATGTTAACATCAAAGACAAAAATGTTTTATCGCTGCACCAATTTTTGTGAAATTGAATTGCAGAGAATTCCCCTGACTTTCAAACGTGCAAAAACTGTGCCCACAACTTTCATGTTTGATAAATCGCTTTGTAGGTAGCTAAGTATCCTCCCCCTTTAAATTTGCTTAGTTTGGACATTAGAATATGATCTGTACATTAATAAAGACACACACAAAAATAAATTTTTCAGGTGTAAACTACTTTGCATCTTGTATGAAACAAGTTTACACATGTTTCAAACCTTTTAAACATCAGGCCCTCTGTGAGTGTCAGCACACAGAGGGCCCCACATTGTCAAGTTGCTTTACCTACTATTTCCTGAGTTTTTGTTGTTCCAAATCACTTTCACACTCCTATAACTGACCACTGACAGTTGATATACAATATTAACTTACATCCTAAAAGAAAGGTAAAAAGGGGCTGAGAAAGTCCACTTCCTTTGTCCACTGTTTAATTGTTTTTACATTTATTTCACACAAGTACATAACTTAAGCACCAAAGCAATCAAAGTATTTTCTTAGTTAATTTATCGAGAATTTACTTCCTTTAAGATGAAAAAAGGTGGCAAATGTCAGAGATATGAATTTTGGTTCATCTTCTTTTCTTCAATGAGTTTATTGTTTGACATGACAGCTCCTGAGATAAAGGAAATGTGCTGTCAAAAAATACGCATTTATGTTTATATAATTCCTACATCAGATTAAAAAGTTATTAAAGATTCACTGTTTATTTATTTTTCTTAATCTCAATAAAATCTGGAATTTTACTGATATTTATGATCATGACGCAATGTCATGCAATAATTCAATAGTTTTATATCTAAGAGGTGGTGATTTTTTTTTTACTATTTCTAAATATTGAATTGGTGGCAATAGTCAGAGCATTCCTCTTTTTCAGGTCTGTTAATATAGTTAATTACAATGACTTACGTTTGGAGCTGCAGGTCAATCTCAATCTCAGTGGTGTCGAGAGTTAGACGCGTTGTACCGATGATGATGTGGAAGGTCACCTTGTGAATTTAATTAAAAAAACATCTCACTATATCGTAGCTCTAGCTAACCTTTTAAGCAACTCTTATCAGTTACAGAGATTTACCTTTGAGTTTGTCTTAAATGGGTTTCCCAGCTCACACTCGGCTTCAGATCCATTATGGTTGGCAACACAGATGATATGCTTGTTTGGCTAAAAAAGAGCAATTTTATAGTTGAAACTTTGAGATAAACCTCCCATTCTAGCAGGTTTGGACATAGCTTACGGAATACCTAGGCTATTCATGACATAAAAATATTTATATTTAAACAAATTTGGTGATTTCTACACACCAAAATACTCACAGTTGTAACTCGAACACCAGAGTAGGACAGGGAGTCTGGGAACTTTGCCATGAGCTTTGCCTCGTAGGCGTCGTCAGCCTTTTTATTAGTCACAGTCACCTCCAAGGCCAAGTCCTTCTTCTCGTATGACCGGACGAACTCAAGGACATTCTGTGGACTTTAGAGACACACAAACATAAATAAAGAGCTACAAGGAGACATAACATGCAAACAAAACTGTCTGGATTTTTTTTTTTTTAATAAAACATAACATATTCATACTCAAAAAGTTGTATGATGTAAAAAAACCCGACTTTTTAATGTTTTAGCTAATCAAGGAAAAAAATGTTTACTGCAGTAAATAAAGCTACAATCTGTTTCTTAATTCTAACGGAAGGACTATATTAATAATTGTTAAGCATAAAAATATTTGATAATTTTTTGAAAATTCATTTTGAACAGTTCTGAATCTGTATTGTAACCTTTTTTTTAGTGGGAAGTAACGATCCTGGTTGATTTCTTTGAAGTGCAGACTGTAGTCCATTTTCAGGTTGCTTTTACAAATATTAGATTTACATCCCTGCTTCACAAAGATTACCTGCAAAAATAAACCAAAAAAAAAGATGTTACTAAAAAAAAAAAAAAAAAAAAAGAAAAAAGCACAATGACCAGAAAAACAGTTCTTATTATTTTAAGTTTTTTTTAAACCTTGTCACATTACAACCGTAAGCTGAAATGTATTCTATGGTATTTTATTCACAAGACCAATAAAAGTATAAAAATAAGAACTCGAACAACAACAATGCATAGTTTTTTTTTTATATTTTACCAATCTAAATTAAAAAATCTAAAAAGTGCAGAGTAAATTTGTATTCAAGCCGCATTAAAAATATTTTATATAACCATCTTTTAATGAAAATAAATCGGTGAGAAGTTGCAGGAAGCACTGAATAGATAAAACCTGTGAACAGTTTTTTAAGTCTTGTCCTGGTTTTTTAATTTTATTACCTAATCCATTAAAATGACGCTCCGACTGTGTGTTTAGGGTTATTTAATTGCTGCCCAAGTCTTACAGTACGTCTCCTGCTGCCTCTAACAAGTTCTCCTCCATGACTGGTCTGTGTTCAGCTCCATCCATATTCCCATCAGTTCTGACCAGCTGACCTGTTTGTTTTCTAGAAAAGCATCCCCACAGCAGGATATTACCATTAACAGGTTTTCTAAATAGAGTTTTGCTTGTGGGACCAAAACTTCAACTTTGGTCTCAGAGTACCTAACTCCACATGTTTCTTACTTTGTTACAAACTGCAAACCAGATTTATCACTGCTCTTTCTTTTTTTTCTCTGCAACTCTCCCATAGAAACTGTGCATCTCTGCAGCTCCTTCAGTGTCACTGTGGGGCCCAATAAAAAATAAATCCCACTGCTTTGTTTAATTAAAGCACAACATTTAGTTTACTGTTAAGCAGGTAAAATGTTTTCTCTTTAACACACAAATATCTATATTTTTGTTGCAGATGGGCAAACAGTGCTTATTGGGATGTTTAAAACCTAAAACTGTCTTTAATCCTATTTTTTTCTGATTTCTTGGCTCTATATTATATATATCAACTAAACACTTCATGCTACACATAGATCAATGCAGAAATTAGATTAAACACTGGTAGACTTCATTTGCTAGAAGTTCAGTGCTGATCTATCATATAAAATCCCGATAAACTCATTTAAAGTTTGATGTGGTAACATGATTAACGTAATTATTTTATGAAACATTTTAAAAAACTGAAATGTATTCTGTACCTTTGCAACAGCTTTGCTTGGCTGGGTGGCGTCTATAATTGGCTTTAAGTCAGGAAGGTCATTTTGTAATTTACTTTGTTCTACTTGATCAAGTTCTGCAGAAGCTTCGATGACAATGTCGCGCATCTTGTCTTTAATATTGTCCTGTGCAAATCAGACAGAAAAAAGGTTCAACTTAATGGGTTTCCGAGCTGACTCAACTTTACCGAGTAAATTTCACTGTTTAAACTCATTAATCAGCAGCAAGGATAAAACACAAAAAGAATCTTTCTTTTAGAACAGTATACTTTAAATGATTATATATATGAAGGGTTCAAGCTAATTCAAATGAGTGGGAAAACCTGATTACCTTTAGCGTGACATTTAGGAAGGTACAGCTTTTTTTCCCTCGACCCCTGAGCTCTAACGTGTCAGTGAACTGGATGTCTGATTCACTATGAGACTTTTTCAAAAATATCGCTCTGGAGTTCAGTCCTTGTTTCCTGCGATCTACATCTAAATCTATAGAATAACGGATACCTGCAAAATAGAAGAAAATCACATTTTATTGAGAACTCAAAAACATCTGCGTACCAAACGTTTTTCAAATGTTTTTTTTTGTTCATACGCACTGAGCCGCTGGTTGTAGGATGTAGGAGTTTTGTAGCTGAAGCATACACTCACAGTGAAGCTATTGATTAAAAAAAAACAAAAAAAACATTAACAAACAGATCATCATCTCTGCAGAGTCTGATTGAGTATAAGAGCACATGATGACCTACCAGACATTGTTTTTACAAACAAAACGCGGGTCAATTTCCTCTGGAGATACTGTAACATTTTTCATAATTTTCACAACCGGCCTTGCTCTGAAGAAGGATGTTAAATCCATTAATGAAACACAAAGGTAAATTTTTTCTTGTCTTTACATGTTAGTCATGAATACCTGTAAATTAAAGCTGAATCTGACAGAGATCCTACAGCCAGGTCTGGATATAAGTTACCATCCAGGTCCATGTTTCCTGCCAGGGAAAATCCAAAGAATTGCATGCGGTGCTCTTTACCTGAGAGAATCTGTCAGGACAAAGATTAGAAGGTTTAATATATAATATGGAGACTTTCAACCAGGATGGAGATCCTGCCAGCATAGATACCAGTTGTTGCAGATCACTGAATAATCAAATGCAGTAGTAAAGCAAAGAGGGAGTAGTTACTTCCACTCAAATTTAAACTGGCCATACATCTGCATGTGGAGTCTTTTATGCTCAATACAGCAACAGAGAATGAGAAGTAAATAAAACCCAAAGATATAATATTCTAAAGCTAAAGAATTCCTTCAGATTTTCACTTGATTTGGACATCAAAAATTGTATGTAGGTTAAAAACAAACAAGCGAAAAGTTTTAATTCAAACCTCTTGAGCTGAAACTAATTGTGTTTAATCACTAGAACCAACTCAATGAGCAAATATAAAACAAAGAACAAAACAAAAGGCCATAACCAACCTGTGCAGGGCTCGTTTTAATTCCTTGTGCAGATCCATGATAAACGTAGACTTTTCCTGCCCCCTCATCATCCTGTGGAGCTCCGGCTGCAAAATCTGTACAGTTTTTAAAAAATAAAGTTATAAACTCTAGCTGTGAAGGCTCTGGGTTTATCCATCCTTTCGTTGATTCTTGCCCCAATTTCTCAACAACATGCTGCCCTTTTTCTTATCCCACTTCTATCTTTGTATGGAGCATTGACATTTTGTTTTATGACAGGCAGAAACCTTTGTGTGCTTTACCGGGATGTGAACTGATAGACCAACACAATGCAGCAAATAGTTTTACATTTCTCAACTTCAAAACAATGGTTTATAAATTATTTTTAGATGCAAAAATCTGAAAGGTATTCTCTGGATTCTAACCCCAGAGTTGTGGGTGGAAAAGACAGTAAGAGATGCTGCCAATCTGAAGAAGCAATCCTATCTAACTTAGTTGGCTTTGGGAGCTCCTGAGGCAGCAATCAGGCACTGTGTGGCAAAGCGTGCTGCTGCCTGTTAGGCTGCAATGAAAAAACATTTTCAGACTTCGGTTAGGCCATGGAGAGAGAACATTGGTCAGCCTCAGAGCCAGTCTGACAACGTGGGCACTGCATCTGGGGGGAGGGCTGTGGTTCACTAATACACTGTGGGAGTAGGAAACTTCTGACCTTGAATGAGGATATTATTGGAAGGTGAAAGGAATATTTTGACTATATATTAGCCCGGGTATCACCCCTTCCCTGGAGGAAGCATAGAGCTGGTACCTGGAGTTGGACTTGCTTATCACCCAGGCTGAGATCACTGAGGTGGTCAAAAAGGCTTTAGGGGTGGATGAGATCTGATCTAAGTAGCTCAGATCTCTGGATGTACTTGGGCTTTTGTGGTTGACTCAACAGCTCATAATAACTGGGGACAGTACCCTTGGAATGGCAAAGTGGGGTTACAATTTTAGGAGGAACACACTTTCAGGCGTCCTAGGGAAGGTCTATACCAGGGTTCGGGAGAGGAGAATCTGATTGTTGAATGTCGGCTTCAGGAGAAGCAGTGTGTGTTTTGTTCCAGCTGTTGAACATTGGGCCAGCTCTGCACCCTCTACAGGTTGCTTGAGTGTTAATAGGAGTTTACTCAACCAGTCCACATATGCTTTGTGTACCTCAAGAAGGCATTCAACTGTGTCCCTCATAGTCCCCTCTGAGAGGAAGTCTGGGAATACAGAGTCTGCTGCATTTTCCTAGGGAACCTCGGGTCTGTGTACAACAGAGCAGGAGTTTGGTCTGCTTTACTGGCATTAAACTGCACCTGTTCCCAGCGCATGTTGGATTCTGGCAGGGCTGCCCCTTTGTCACTGGTCCAGAATATAACTTTTATATACCAACTTTCTAGATGCAGCCATGGGAAGGAGGGGGTCTGCCAATAACAATATTGCCAGGTCTGCATCAGTTTTGCAAAACACACTTTTACACAAGCCCTGTTCCAGTCCAATCTGATTCACATTTTTATCTTCTCTTCTTTTTTGTGTTTTTGTTGGCTTTAAATATTCTTTATTTCAAACAGGAAAAAAATAATATAAAAGACAACCCATACACATATGTACATATGCTTACATATGCAGCAGATAAAGAAATAAACTTAATTTATATCAGCATAAATCATACAACAAATATTTTGTAAACAAATCTCAAGATCTTTCATAAACTACCTATGGGAGCAGGAAGAAGCAATAGCTTATTCAGTCCTGTCCTTATATCATTATAAAAGTACTTTATTTAAACTAGTTAAATTAGAACCCATACATGCATAAGTGTATGTATGCACAGACAAACATGCATGTAAACTGTCATAATTCATCAGTGTTCTACAATTACCTGAGAGTAATAGCAAGGGGTGTGGCCTTACATTTGGCTGCAGTAAAGCTGTTCTGCAAGAATAGAGCAGTGAGATTGCCACAGAGTCAGTGGCACTGAAAGCTCCAAGTGTGGTTTTCCAGCCAGACAAAGTAGGGGGAGATGACAGATACCCACAATCCTCTCATAAACTCTTAGATTACAATCATAGGACTTTATATTAGCCTATTTAATTTAAGGATATATTAAGTTTAAAATGTTACTTAGTGCTGCTTTAACTAGTATGTATTTTCTTTTGAACCTGAGTTAATGTAGAGTTCTGGAAAGAATTCTTAATAAGCAGCATGGCAAGTTAGGATTTATTTTTCTTTTCTATCACAATCACAGGGGACTTTCTCAACTTTGACTAACTTGAAAATATAATGTGGGGCAAACAATCATTTGATGCAACCATTGCAGAGAGCTTTCCATCATAAACATGTGTCATATTTGTGCTTTTATGTTCAACTGATGCAATATCAAGAATATCAAGGGATTATAGAAAGAAATGCACAACCCGGAGTCAGAAAGCGTGGTCTTTGTCACAGGTCATGAGATCATGCAACAGGATAACGACCCAAAACACACAGCTGAAAACACCAAAGAATGGCTAACAGGAAAACATTGGACTATTGTGCAGTGGCCATCTATGAGCACTAACCAAATCCTGTTGAGTATCTTTGCAAGGAGCTAAAACATGCAGTCTCTAAAAGGCTCCCTTGAAACCTGAGAAAAGTGGAGCAGTTTGCTTATGAGAAGTAAACCAGAATACCTGCTGAGAGCAGCAGAAGTCTCATTGACAGATACAGGAATCATTTGATTGCAGGGATTGCCTCAGAAGATGTACAACAAAATAGTAATCTAAGGGTTCCGTCATGTTGTCCAGGTCTATTTGATGAGCTTTTAAAGTAATTTTGTTGAAATGTGGCTGACAAGCAAGGTCTGACTTTTATTTGTTATGTTTTTTAGAATTTTTATGTATCATTACTTTGGTCAGATCCAAAATATTTATGTGACCATTGTGTTTTTCTTTCTGTAAACAAGGGGTTTCAAAAATGGCGTCCAAGTGGGTATAAGTAGTGAACAGATTTCTCTTTTTTTGTTTGCATTAGTGTACACACACACAAAAAAAAAAAAGTAGGAACAATGAATCCTTCACAGCACACTAAGTTCAATGCTCCCCGTTTTGTACCTACAGAGTAAAATTTCTGGATGCGCCACCGTTCCTATATTACAGGCTATGTGGTGAATAACTTCGAAAATTGGTTACCAGAGCAGGTAGGAAATGTCTGAAAAATGTTACCAAGGCAGATATATTACCATTAAATGAGTCCTTATTTACGTCTCCAATGTTTTCCACTGCCAGCCCGAACATTGAATCCTTGGTTCCATCTAGGCGGGTTGGAGTGACATTGTCCCAGTGTCCTGCTTTGTTTATATAAACATAAACAGCTCCACCAATGTCTTTGCTCTTCATGTAGAAGTGAGGGGCTCCCACGACAATGTCCTGCCATCTAAATCATGAACAACACATGTTACCTTTCACTATCCTCTAATAAATATGTTTATCTCTATTATACAGATTTTTTTTAGCCAGTGTTTGAACCCTTTTGATAGCCTCTGTATTCTACTTAAATTAACAAAAAATACATTGTAGGGGATCCCAAGCATCAAACTAAAGATGTAAAATTTGTTGAAGGCTACTGTAGTTGTGAAAAACATCAGCGTTTACAAGATAAAAAGATAAGATAATCTAGAGGGATAACAGTATATTGTTTTGTCACTTCAATGATAATATCTCATTGGATTAATGTCTCCTACCCGTCACCATTCAGGTCGACCACAGCCACATCGTATCCAAATGACGACCCCAGTCCAGGACCATACAGAACCTGCTCAACCACAAGTTGTGAAGCGTCCTTCTTCATCAGGGCTACTATTCCTTTGTGCAACGCTCTCGGTGCTCCAGCCACCACAGTCAGGTTGCGGCTCTTCATGATGTGGTGACCCGTGTCCAGAGAGAACCCTTGAGGTCAATAAAGTATAATAAATGAAAACTATTTATAATGAGGATGTTAGAAGAAGTGAGCATCCTCTTCAGAAGATCATTAAACAAAAACAGTGTGTCTGGCAACCTATACTTTCATAGTATTCTAAGTGGACATTGTTACCGTTTCATGTGATTTTAAAAACAGCAAGACAATTGCCAGCATGAGGATCACTGCTTTTTCCTGGGTCCCAAAATTCACCACCACACAGAAATAACACGTCTTTACTTTTAAGAAAAAAAAGGCCTGCATGGGTTTAGATTTTCTGCTACTGGTTTGTTCCTTTATGCAGTAGAAGATGCTAAAAATATCAGCAAAGACACTATTTGATGCACCATCAGAAGTGTGTGTTTGAATTTAAAAGTATAATAAGCACATCCTCATAACTTTCCACACACAGAAGAATGAACTACATGAGGTGAATCTACTGTACTGCACACTATATGAATTAGGCTATCCGTCACAAAAGAGACTTGGAAAAGGTGGACTACTGTTTTCATTTTTTGATACAAGATTTGCTTTTGATAAGATATAACTCTAGGAATAACAGAATAACAAAAAATATATATAAAAAAAAAATTTTTTTTTTTTTTAAGTCAAAGTACTTTCATGAAGTACTCGATATTTAATCCCAAGTATCCAGCAATGAAGGCAAAGACTTAGACTACTGTACTATAGAGGCACTGTTTATAAACCTACAAACTATGATATCTGCAAATGTTACCTTATACGTTTCCCCTAGTTATTTCAGATTAAAACTTTTTCATTTATAAAGGATAACAAGTAACTCCATCAATTGTGAGGTTAGGAAATGTTTATTTTATCGATTAATCTGTGATCTACCTAATTGTCTTATGAAGAAAACTGCAGACCTGCATCTATCTTGATTAGTTATGTCTGGCTTAAGGTCGCTGCACCAGTGGAGTCTGGCTTTTCCTTTGTGGAATGGATGAATCCAGAATGCACTCCTCATGTCAAGTCATGTCTGGCTTTATCTCTTATTTAAATTAGAATGAACTCAGCTTTTGTGAAATAGGGGACAGGTCTCAAGTCTCTCACTGACACAATAACATCTGCTTTTGTCTTTTACCTCCTCCTCTTTTTTGTTTTCCACTGCAGCAACTTAAAGATTACACCATTCGAAAGCGTACATGTCACTGAATAGACAAGTTGCCTGTTCAGCAGGAATTGTTAATCACAAACGAAAAACATTAAATTTTTTTCAATAACATTTGTCGAATGTTCACATTAATCTGTCAAAATGTTATAGGCAAAAAGGCTTTCTGGTTAGGAGCATAACTTGTTTTACTTGCAGCAAAATGATCTTTGAATAAAAACCAGGCTCAATGGAGCTTCTGTCTTTAACAACATAAAGGTCCTTGGTTCAAACTCTAATCGGGCTGTTCCTACGTGGAGTTTACTTGTTCTCAGCATCCATGTGTGGGCTGTTTTAGTCACTATTATTCGTCTCAAAGTCTTAAAACCTTCGAGGTAGGACTGGGCGGATTTGCCTTCTATGTTAATTGCAATTTTCTTTGACCTGCTTTTAAGGTTTAATTGCAAATTTCCTTAACACCAACCACAAGTTTATTCATGTTTGGCTCTATCGTTTCATTGTTTTGATCTTCTTGAAATCTCTCCTGTGAAGAGTTCATTGTATTGAGACTTTGCTGTTGAGTTAAAGGCATGACTTGTACCTTACATGCATGGATCTGCCCAATCGCTGCAACTCTGTCTTACCTTCTGTGTGGCGGCAAACCCATGATAAGCGTATTACCATCACTTAAAGGCCTGGAGTGAGAATGTCAGTGTCCTACTTTCGGTACATGTAATGTGACCATAAATCAAGTGACTGTGAATTGGAAAATATGTGGGGTTTTCATTATTTTGCAGTTTTTTATGATATTGAATATGCACCTAACTATTCAGTCATACTTAGAGGACTTGCAAAATCAACTGTACTGCCATATGACAAGAATATTTTACCTCAGGTTCCAGATTTAATAGCTACAAAACGGTGCCGCAAAAGGTTTTAAAATAAACAAACAAATATTAGTAGGTAATGTACATGTTTTGATTATGTAAACTAGTTTGCTATTGTGATACTGAGTCATTCCTCCCTTCTTTTTTGCAGGTTACCATTTCTATAATCCTCATAGATAACAAAAAGTTAGCTCAGTTACACATTCACGGTATTGTCGACCTCTTAAAGATCTTGGGGATTCAGATCTGGTGATTGAGGAGGTAATTGAAGTAAAGTGACATTATTGTCATGTTTATGAATTCAGCTTCAAATGATCTGATCTTTCTAACACGGTGCATTATCCTGCTGGCAGTGGTTAGCTGAAGTACAGTAAGATCCTAAAGCCATAGGTAGGTTATGCACAGTAGCAATGCTCTGATCGGCTGTGTTGTTTTATGATGCTCACTTGGTACTAAGAGGCTCAGAGTAAACCATGATAATGTCTGATTTTCTTATAGAGCAAAGCTTCCCTCCTTACATACCTGCCAACAAAGTCAAATGTGTGCATCTTAGTAAAACCTTTATGGGATCATATACACGTGTTGCCTGGTATTACTTCTAATTTATTATATTTTTCCTATAGGATGCATGTCATTCTAAACAATGGGCTAAAAGGTTTGTTATAATATATTTTTATACAATTCTGCTAAGACATTTTTACCCGCTGAAAGTTGGAAACTAACATTACAAAGCAGGCCAATCGATACACAAACACAGACATATACAGCATGGTTTGTTATTGGATAACTCACCAAGGTAGCTGTTGGCTGATATATTTATATTTTCCTTAGTCTCATATGGGCCATCATTATATATCTCCCTCTCAATCAGAGTCATGTTTTGTTGCGCCACTTGCACGATCCCTGAAGAGAATTTCAGAGACCAAGGCAGAGGGTTTTGATCCAACAACACTGTTTGCAAAGAGCTGGAGTTCATTTGATAAGATAAATGCTGCCATATAATATATATAATAATTGTGACCTTTCCAGTTGTAAGCTCCTGGGGCTCCAAACACCACATAATGGTAGTCATTGGTGAAGGTGGTTTCCACACCCTGCTGACAGACTCCAAGGGATGTATGGTCAGGTCGTCCCCTGCCCTCACAGATTTTCCAGTCACCACCGTCCATATCAGCGGACTTGTTAATGGTCAAATCCTGACTAAAAAAGTAACATCGCCCTAGGACAGAATGGGATCCTGCGAGGCGCTTTTGATATCGGTGAGCACATGTCTGAAATAGCATAATCCAGTTTTTTACTATACAGAGAAAAAAGACACAAAGAACATTGGTAGTAAAAACATCTATTGTGACGTACCACAACCTTTCCCCCAGGTCCCTGACTCTGCACAGACACACCCATCCATTGGTCTTCTTTAATCTCTTGTGCTGGGTCCTCTTTGAATTGAGAAAAGATTTACAAATGGCATTATTTATACTGGTAGATAGGATGCTAGGTTAGCAGGCAAGTGGAATGACTCACCATCGTTATCGAATTCGACACGTTCACAGTTTTTGGACTTGCTGACATCACATTTGAAAAGGCCTCCAGTAATATTGGACTTTTGGTTTTTTAAAGCTCTGGCTCTGGGGGAACCGATCAACAACCTGAGAAAAAAACAAAAAGAGACAATTACATTGTCCTGTTTGTTATTTTCTAATATCATAATACTGCACTTAGTTTCCCTCAGAGGTGACACTTCTTATCAGGTATCAAATAACTATGAGAGATATAGCCCACTGACTAAATGCAAACAAGACTCTCGAAGCAGAGGGTCTCTGTGGTGCCAAACAGTAACCTCAGAAAGAGACAGCATCTCCTGACTCCAAGAGCACCTGAGCCAAAGATGGTCCAGAAGCATCCAGTTTGTAAAACTACACAAACCTGTGAGGTGAAGCCCAGCAGGCTGCAGTGCAAATACCCCACTAAAAGAGGGCCTAAGAGGTAAACCCTCCTCCAGTACAATATGCACTCAACCCTTGGGGAGGATGAAAACCTATGCAGCTGTAAGAGAGATGGCTTCTGCAATTCAGTGAGACAGCCTCTGACGAGACACGGGCTTTCCATTTTATGTGATCACCCATGACACAAATAGCTTGGCCCAGCCGACCTAGCACCTTATGTGGGCAGAACACTTGACCTCTTCAGAGAAAAGAGGTGGAGGATGGAAAGCCATAAGCTCAAAGGTAGGGCAACTATGGGCAGAATCCACCACCTTCGCCACAAACGCCAGGTTAGGGCACAGGCAGGCTTCAGAAAGCCCAGGAGCAAACTGTAAGCATAAAGAGCTTACAGACAAAGCCTGAAGCTTACTGATGTATTTTGCCATGGTCAGGGCAAGAAGCAAAGCCATCTTTAATGAGACTAACTTCAAATAGGGGGCTTCCAGGTGCTCAAATATGTAATGACAAAGCACCTCCATCACAACTGATAAATTCCAAAGTGGAACCAGGGATCTGGCAACAAGCAGCTGACGGCATGCCCCCTTCATGAAAACACTCACTAGTGGGTATTGCCTTACTAAGTTGTCTCCAAAACAAGGCAGGCAGAAATGGTTGCGAGATACACCTTCATAGTTAAGAAAACTTGTCAAGAACTTGTCAACTAACTCCTAGCAGGAAGCAAACATGACTCCAACACACAAATGCTGTATTATGTCCTGTGGCCAAAGCTTGGATTACAAACACAGAGCTATCAGGATAACTGAGAGACCATGTTCCCTCACTCAAGGCAGGGTGGGTAAAATCAGGCTGGAAATACATACAGTAGAGCATCTGGCCATGGATGTACGTGCAGCTGAGAGATGCGTCTTTGTCTTTCAGGGAGAACAATCTCGGACATTGCGTGATTTTGTAATGATCGGGCCCTGATAGCTCACCTTAATTGTTCATTTCTCTCACCTGCCTAACTCTGCTCAGTTTTCTAATTATCACTCATCTCATCCACCTGCGTCTGTTGCTTTATATTCGGTTTAGCCCAAGCCATTGGGGACAGATAATTGTTTTGGGTCTTGTGCTCTGTTTGGTCATTTTTGGTTTAGTTCTAAGGTTCGTGTCCTGCTTCCTGGCGGCCAGTGGATTGAGAGGGTTTTTGTATCCGTCTTGTCTTCTGATGGTGTCCTGGTCCTTCTCCGTGGAGCCCTCAGGGTTTTGGTTTCGGAAGAAGATCAGTTTTATTCCCATAAGCCTGGCTCCAAGGAGGATACCAGTATCAAGTCCTGCTGAAATCCTAATACAACGTCTTGTCTCTGTTCCCTCAAACACTGAGCCTGCTCATCTGCATCTGAGCCTGCCTGTTTGCATCTGTGCTTCTCCGTGGGGGCACACTTCTGGACACGTCTGACTTTGGACTCTGAACCTGCCTGAATGCTCTGTTGGATTCCTGGATCCTGGATCTGTCCATTCCTGTGAGGATCAGAACCCCTGACCGGACTGCAGACTCCTGCTTCCAGAATTACTCCTGCCTGCTCACTGGGGCTGCTGCATAGGGGACGCTCTGGATGGCTCAGAGCCGCATCTCGTTGACAGTGCATTGGCTTATCCCTCCTATGATTGAGAGGATGGACTGAACTGTTAAACCAGGTAAGTGACTCCCTCTGATATCATCTCCTGTTCAGATGACCGTGGTCACTTACCTGTGTTTCTCTTTAACCAGAGTGTCAGTGATTGAATTGGTGCCCTGCCCCCCTCCTGCTAGCTGCGAGCCGCAGATCCACAGCAGTGGGCATCTGTTCTGTCTGTTTATGTTTTTATTTTAATAAACGTTTTGAACTTTCCTACTGACTGTCTCACCTTGAATACTGGGTCCATCTATCCCATTTTAAGACAGTTTTCTCGCAAGGCAAAATAATCTGTGTTGATCCAGCCATACATCTGCCAAATTTCCTCCACCACTTGTGGGTGCAGAGTCCACTATTCGTACAGGGGGTTTCCCATGACAGGAGATGTGCACCCCTGTTCAAGTATCCCAGTGACTTAAGTTGCCCAGAGAGATAAGAGTCTAGTATTGCTTCACACAATTAGTCTCTGTATTAATCTGTCTGACTGTAGTCAAGACAGTGTTGCCTTTGCAACTGTAAGGGTTTATATTGACTGTATTTATCAAATCACAGACAGATGCTGATAAAAGGGTCTATTTTTCTACTGTTGAAGCGATTATCCTAACTGAAATTTATTATAGAAATGGTCTAAATACGTATTTTCTGATGGGTCGGAGAAAAAGTCAGTTCTCAGTGCTCTCATTGAGTTTCTAGGATCTGGCAACTCCTGAAGCTTTGTCCCACATAACTTCAGCCCTCTCCTATTGGTGGAAAATCCTACAGTGTCATGCTACCATTTTAACCAGAAGTAAATGTTTATATGTTTTGTCAATATTTATATGTTTTTAAACAGTCAGAACTTTAAATAAAAAACTAATTTATACACTGTATTTTCTTTCTGTAAAGCTAATTATTCTGCATTACTCTAGTATATATTACCTATATTATTTTTTGAAAACTATGTTTTGATATAATAATGTTGCAGCTATGGTGTTAAATACCAGATTGGAGCATCTTTGATTGAAATATACAGCCAGTAAAATAAGTATTGAACACACCCACATTCTTTACAGTAAATGTATTTCTAAAGGTGCCATTGATATGACATTTTCACCAAATGTTGATACAACCAAGGCAATCCACACATACAAAGACAAAAATCCATAGATGTCCAGAATTAAGTTATTTGTAACAAAGTGAAATGGCACACAGAAAAAGTATTGAACGTGTTAAGAAACGGAGCTGCAAAAAGGCATTAAAAAACCAAGACACCAGACGAAATCTCTCAGTGATTAGAAAGAAATCAGTCAGTGCAAATTAATATCAGCTGGTTCAGTCCCAAAGGATGGCCTATACAAAGGTGTCTCTGGTATCATATAAAAAACATCTCATGATGGGTAAAAATAAAGAGCTTTCTCAAGATAATGATGGCATTGGTTATAGAAGCATTTCTAAATTTCTGAATGTTACACTGAGCACTTCATAATTCAGAATTTGAAAGAACATAAAACACCATAAAACGAAAACGACTGGCTGCTCCTCACAAGATTTGGGTCAGAGAAGTGCAAAGAAATATCAGAATATTTGTCCAAGTGCCAAAGACCATATGTGGATAGCTTCAGAAAGACCTGGAATTTGCATGTGCAATTATTTCAAAGAAGACAATAAGTAATGCACTCAGCCGTCATGGCCTTTATGCATGCCCACTACGCAAGACTCCATTGCTGAAAAAATAGCATGTGGAAGTTCAATTAAAGTTTGCTGCAAAACAATTAGACAAGCCTGTGAAATAATGGAAGAATATATTCTGGTCAGATGAGACAAAATTTAACTCTTCGGATGTCATGATACAGATCACATTTGGAGGTCAAATAGCACTGCACATCACACCAAAAACACCACACAGACAGTGAAGTTTGGAGGTGGGAACATCATGGTGTGGGGCTGTTTTCTGGAGAAATTCAAATTATTGAAAGAAGGATTAATGGAAAAATGTACTGAGAAATACGTCATAAGAATCTGCTGCAATCTACCAGGATGATGAAGATGAAAGGAGGGTGGTCAGAAATGGTCAAAAAAGTATGATGAATCCATGTAGAACTTTAGCCCTTCCTTGCCATGATGTCTGTAGGGCGTGAGGATGTTGAGGAAGAATGGGCCAAATCCACACCTGAGCAATGCATGCAACTAATTTCCCATACAGGAGGTGTCTTCAACCTGTCAGTGCTAACAAAGGCTTTTGTACAAAGTATTAAATACATTTCAGTAAGTTTGTTCAATGCTTTTTCTCAATGTCATTTTACTTTATTACAAATAAATTAAATTCTGGACATATATTTTCTGATTTATTTGTACGTGATACATGGATTGTTACCAACATTTGGTGAAAAATTCATATCAATAGCACCTCCAGGAATATATTGACTAGAAAAATGATGCCGGGTTCTACACTTATTTTACCCGGTGTACTATGTGGAATGAAGCTAAGTAAGCCTCACCTTTGGATAGGGTCACTAAAATAAAAAAATGTTTTAAATAGTTTATTATTTATTGTTGCATAGTTGTATGTGTGTAACTTCGGCAGCTTTTTTTCCACTCCTTTTATGAGAGTTGTCAGCAGAGACCTCCAACTTTCCAATTCTGAAATATGGCTGCAGGAGGACTTCTGAAAACACTGCCATGCAACGCAAATCAAACTCAAAAGTAACACAGTTTCCTACAAGCTTACAGAGAGGCAAGTTGTTTAACTACGTGGGGTATTTGTGAAACTGATAGGAACAAAACCAAACTCAGAACATCAACAAACCATTTTCTCATACTCTTGCCTGAATTTTTAGTCTCTCAGTCAACAGTATTACATATAGTCTGTTAAACCACAACATCCGTTTTATTTCACACCTTTGAGCACATACCATACACCACTGTCTGTTTCCTGTCAGCAGTTTAACCATGTATTTTGGATGTTCAAGACACATTAAGAGACAGCAAGCTCAAAAACCCTGATGGTTGGCGGAAAAAAAAGTTCTGAAGGAAATATAAGCCAAGACATAATGCTGTTTTGATTCATTTTCCACTGAAACATTAATACAAAAACAAAGAGTAAATACAGCTTGAGTCAGGACCTAAACGTAATTATATCATAACTATATACTATATTAAAAGTTAAAATAGTCTGATCAGCTCTAATTATAAAAGTTGAAAATATGGTTTCATTCTATATGTAAAGAGGACGCACAAAATTACAACAGACACAACTTTTAGTCTTATTCATGTCAGAAATTTCGATTTCTTATAATCTAGTCATTTGCATTAACTGTAGAGTCATATTAAAAACTAAACAGACCTTTGTGCAGCCTTGAAGTTCTGGAGGGTAAAATAAAAACAACTCAGGATATTAGCTGTTAAACACAATGGTGGAGGGATGATTTAGGTTGTTGAGTATTTTAGAGAATTAAATGCAAAGCCATACATCGGCAAAGCCTGACTGAAAGTAGGCCAAAAGCAGACAATACAATTCAGTGCCTTCTCAACAATGCAGTTATTATGTCTAACCTCAGTCTGAACCCAAACTGCCTCAGAGATCCAACAAGGAGGACACTGTGCTTCATGACTGACTCATAGTGCAAGGGGAGATGATAATCAACACCCTTTTGGTTTCATCAAAGGATTTGTTAGACATTTCCTTAACAAGTTCATTAACTTCTGTTCGAAATGTGTTTGACAAGGAGTTAAACATAATCAAGCCCTTTGAACTATGTTAGCTTTTAGCAGTCCATACACACATAACTAGGATATTTGTAAAGGGGAATAAAAATGAAATTTTTTTTCTTGATTTGTACACAATAAAGTGGAAACGACAGCTGTTAAGTTAACTTTTGACGTACATTCAAAGCTGTGAAGAATGCGGAAAATAAAACCACATCCTAGTTTATGTTTCCAGTCTGAGTTTATTTTGCTGAAGCACCCGGTTGCATCAGGTTCATGAGCTTGTGGCAGATTCAAACTAGAGATTATCGTGGTACTCTGTCCAAAAGCAGAAATAGTTATAGGCTTATGTGTATATTATCTAAATACAGATAGAAAAGACAATATCTTGTTTTCTATTTTATTAGTGGATAGTACAAGTGAAAATGACCCAAGCGTTGGCCTGTATGATCGTAAAGAAAATGGAGACACCCAGAAAAAACGTTTGATGGTTGAATTAGAATTTCTTTAGCTAGAAAATGCTGATAATGAGAAAAGACAGGGTTCTCATGAATTGCGGAAAGTTATGGAATTTTGGGATAATTTTTTCCAGGAGCTAGAAATGTTATTGAAATTGAAATTTTCAGTACATTTAATAAAATGTTATATTTTTAGTTTTAGTTTAGTCCTAAAAACTTATATGTTAATCACTTTTAAGTAGTCAAAATTTGTACCAACATGTGGCGAGATGACACTTGTTTATCACCTGATAACAAAAATATATTGTCATGATCTACCCTGATAGCTCACCTAAATTACTCATGCCTTTCACCTGCTTAATTCTCTCCAGTTCCAAACGATCTCTGATCTCATCCACCTGCCGGTTTCTATTATATTGGTTTTCAGTTCCAGCTATCATTGCAGATCATTGTTTGGCTTCTGTTTGATTTCTGTTTCTCAGGTCGGTCAGTTTTGTTTATTTTAGTTAGCTCCAAAGTTCATGTCCCTGTTCCAGTTCTTCTTAAGCCAGTGTCCTCAGGAGAGTTATTTCCTCAAACAGTGGAGAGAGCTTTTCAGCATTTCACAGGACTCTGAACCTGTCCTCCAAGGTGCATTTCTGTCAGAGGTGAATGTTCGACGCACAGGACTCTGAACCTGTCCTCCAAGGTGCATTTCTGTCTGAGCTGGATGTTCGACGCACAGGACTCTGAACCTGCCTTTGTGCTCTGATGGATTCCTGGAACCTGGATCTGACCGTTCCAGTATGGACTGTACTGTAAAACCAGAATCAGTGATGGGTTGTGCTCCCCACCTGCAGTCGCTGCGGTCACAGTTCCACAGCAGCATGTTTCTGTTCAGTCTGTTTTTGTTGTAATAAACGTTTTGCTGTCTCACCTTGAATACTGTTTCCATTGGTCCCAGTTTCATGACATATATTTTCTTTTAAAGATAAACAACAAGAACCTATTTTGCCACTCGACCAAGCGAATGAGCCCAAAACAACCATAACTGATGACATAGGTTAGATTTTTTTTTTTTATGTTGAAACAATTAATCTTCTTTTACTGAATTTAGTTGACAATCATGATCATCATTAAGAGACTTGTATTACTTAACATTGGAATCTTAAATTCGACAAAAAATATATAGTAAGTAGGGATGTAAATGGTAATATTTTTGTATCCAAGCATCGATCCAACATCTGACGATCTGATGCATCAACACGTCCGCAAGAGTATCGATTCATGTTTTTTTTCTTCCTCCAGTCTATTTTTACCCATCTGCTGCTGGACGTAATTCGGGCTCCTGTGCTGTGGTGGCGCTAAACCTATTTTGCCCTCCTACTTCACTCCCTTTAGCCACTAACCTCTTTCCCCATGCACACAAACACTCGCCTAAACAGTAGACAAGACAGACATGGCGGAGATAGCGGATGTAAAAGAATAGCTAAGCAGGACAGAATTGGCGGAGGAAAAAGAAGATGACTTACACAACCCTTGCGGGTTCAAGTGTGGAAGTATTTCAGGTTCCGTAAATGAATGAGGTTTTCATAGGCCTAGGTGGAGTAAAACTTTGCTACTTATTTTATTTGCTGTCGTTTGAAACATTGTCTAGGCTGTTAGGTTAAAAACAAAACAAAAAAAACAATTAATTGAATTTAATCGTATGGTGGTGTATTCTGAAGTATCGAAAATAATCGAATCGTTGGGTCAGGAAATTGATGCTGAATTGAATCGCCATGATGGGTATGATTTACACCCCTAATGTTAAGGCTTTTTATACACAAGCTACATGTAGGCCCATTTACTGCTGTGCAGGAAACCACGCAAATTTAAATGTGAAAATATGTGACACAGATATCAACAGCCAAGGACCAATTCAGTCAAATGGATGACTCAGTAAAAGTCTAACTTGTAAAGAGCAGAAAACCATCCAAGACTTTCAATTTCCCTGCCAGGGTATTTTAAAGACAACCGAAGACTGGATATGTAACATATGACAAGTGGAGAGCATAAATAGAGTTTTAGGATGCCCAGAAAGAGTGACTGGCTGATATTCATGTTTTATTGTCTAAGAAAACCTAAAATAAATTCAACCTAAAAAAGAAAAGCTGTACATTCACCCACCAAATGTCCCATTCTTTAAGTCACAATAGTACATTTCTTCAAAGGCAGGAGAGGAAATCCTGCCCACCCTCGTCTTCCTCCCTGGGACCCTGCAGCCCCCTCCATAATACATAATCTATTTATCTGTTATGCAGCATTGGGGGTTTTCATTAGCTAAACGAGGATTCTCCAAATAAGGCAGGATGAAATTCTCCAGCAAAGACATGCAAATACACCACAGGAGTCTTAACTACGCAATATTAGTCTTAAAACTTTTCTTTAAACTCAATTACTGGGTCTGTGCTGCTGGGATAGAGGTTGGGTAATTTTAGCAAAAATACTGAGTAGTAAAAATTTGCCTAGTTTGTAAAGCTTAATCTTTTTGAACTGTAAGACCTATTCAAACTTCATTGAACCTCCCCTGCTGAATGGAGTTAAATCATGGTGAGAGGTTTAAAATTATGCACTTATGATACTGTTTTGGTTCACTTGGATAACTTAGCTATTTGCAGGTATGACGGCAGGCATAACTGTTGTTTCTAAACTGAGCTGTTTCTCAACTACTTTATTTAGATCTTTAGGGTATTACGCATAACTTCATGTGTGCATGGCATGTTTTTGCTATTATTTTGCATCCAGCTATAGGCAACATAAACAAATCTTATAATTGATGATTACTGTCTGCAGTCAAATGGGTTTTAAAATCCCTTATGGGTTACAGTTTTTGCAATTTTCACAATTGCAATACACAGTAGCATACACTTTGTCCCCCAAAAGCTACAAAAACATGGGTACTGCAAACTCCACTGTTTGCTGCACGTTTTCAACTGCTTACGGCCTATTTCTTTTTTTTTTCTTTTGAATTAATTTTTTGTGCTTGTATATTATGATATTTACATCACACATGTTTTTCCAGCTCGCTTTGCTGAATACTGCATCTTTGCGCCTGTCAGCCTCCGTACGTCAGGTTTTCAGTTATGCTTTGATTTATGTAATGCTGCGTTTGTTGTTAATATTTGTCTCATTTTTAATTTCTTAGTTTAACTCTTTCTTAGTGTCTTTTCTGTCATTTGTTGTTTATAATTTTTATGATTTATTTAGTCTTTGCTCTAGATTAATTGTCACCTAAGACTTTCTCAACCCCTGCTCTAACTGGATTGACCTCAGAGGGAAAATACCCCGTTGATGATTTCGGGATGCCTTTAATCTATCAGGTTACGTATTCACAGATGGTCATGCATGTCCAGTCTAACGGCCTTTTTCTCTGGTTTCACTGAAAAAATCTAGATAATTTACTCGCCATCTCATTCACCCAGGAGGTAACTGAATGGTTCTCCCGTATTCAAACAGGGATCCTCTTCAACACAGCCTAAAAACGTATTATTTTTTTTTTTAAACTAATCAAACCTTTATGGCAGAGAGATGTTTTGCTGCACCCATCAAAAAACAGGAACTTTTTTTTTTCATATATTCTCTTCTTCCCACCAAACAAAGTTAGCATGAAGGATTGCAGAAAGTCTTAATGCCTCTCCTCACATAAAGGATTTAGAATAATCCCATCAATGCAACCAGTGAAAGCTGGCAGAGATCTGCAGCTGCCAGCATGTATTACCAAACATTGTGTTTGAGAACATGAGAGCAGAAGAGACAGATGTGGTGAGTGTGGTGCATTGCTGGTTTCTTGAGATCATCAAGTGAAGAGGAACGAAAAGTATTGTTCCCACAGTAGTACACAGCTGTTCATACCTTTGCCTTTTTTTACTTACAGGACATGTAAAAACTGAAGGAGTTTTTACAGCAAGAAAGGTTCTGTTTTTCCTGTACTATAGTCCTACATAAAGATAAATAAGACTCATAAAATCCACCATGAGAAGACTAACTTTAGCGACAAATGCCAACTGAAATCAACACACATTTCTATAAAGTGGCTACCATGTGAATTATCTAAGCATGAACAGACTTTTTACAACAAACAAAATTTTTCTTGTTTTCTAAGAAACTATGACCATATATATTTTTTAATAAATTTAGAAAAACTACAGAAACAAACATGTTAACTTTGTTCAAGATGCATACATTTAAAAGAGAAAGAGAGGAAATATATCTAAAAAAGAACTGTTAGGCTAAATGTTTACATAGGTATGAAGAAGATTTTTATGCTCCAGGAATTGTCTATTTTTTCAGTTTTTTTCATATTTTTTTATTTTATTGTCATTACACAGTCACAAGTACAGAGCAAAATTACTCTCTGCATTTAATCCATCCCCTTTGGGGAGCAGTGGGCTGCCATTGTGCAGCACCCAGGGAGCAGTGTGGGATTAAGGGTCTTTGCTCAGGGACCCAGAGTGTCAGTTTGTGGGAGTGGGTCTTGAACTCAGAACCTCAGGATACCAAGCTCTATGCCCTAACCACTAGGTCACCACTCCCCTATTTTAAGTCTATAGGAATAAGCATTAATGATGTGGAGTTTTATCAATAAATATGTTATGGAAGAGATGCTCAGTGCAGGAGGCAGTCATGATCAAACCTAGAGAGAGAGAGAGAAGGCAGCTAGTTGCCATGAAGTCCTAATGAAAACCGGTAGAAATGCTTCGCTAACCAAGAAGTGACACTAAATTCTTAAGTTAGGCTTTCTGTCACACCTCTTGCTTGTTAATGAGTAACAGGTTTAAAGTGTGACTGATAATAAAAATAACTAACTGGAGATCAGACTGTTTTTCTGTGCATCCTTCCATGTCTGTAACTATATCCGACTAAAAGACCCACTGAAAAGCTTGAGAGAAGTTTGTCCGACATAAAACTTTGACATTTTTACATGAGCTTAGGAGTATGAACAGAAAAGATGCTTTTTTTAAAAACATGTTTCAGACTGAGCGATGCGGGAGGGAAAGCATGTCTTCCTACTGATTTAGTCTCGACATGAAGCGCATAGAAATTTCCAGCAGTTGTAATGCCATTAAATAAAGATGCCTCTAAAAAAGGAAGTTGTGTACTTCATGGCGCATGCGAAAATAAAGTGGTTTGTTCAGACTGTTAATGTTTAGCAATAGTTTTAGCAGAGATGAAGGTTATTACCACCTGCTTTTATATACTGTGACTAAGCTGTGTAGGATTGTTTCTTTCTAATACGATGAAACAACTTTAATCTATTGCTTTAAATTCCAGATTCTCTCCAAAGATTAAATCTACTTAACATGGCTAATGAAAGTACTCCATATACTGAAATGTGTCCAAACCTGTGAGTTATGTTTGTTAGTTATATTTGACTTAACTCTATA
>NW_015151683.1:92832-108801 GCF_000732505.1 Cyprinodon variegatus
TATATGTCTTGCCTCTGCTCTCACTTTTTGTGGGTTCCTTGTCTTTGCTGTCCTCCCATGCTGTTGTCCACGTTCCTCGTCTCTCCCTGGCTCCTCGTGTTTGGTTTTCCCCAGATGTCTTCTCAGTTCTGGTTTGCCTTTCATTATTAGTTGGATTTTTGGATTCCTGCCTTTGTTTACTGTTTTGCCCCATTAAAACTCCTAGAAATCTCCTCAGCCTCTGCCTCTGCATTTGGGTCCTCCAAACCCTGACAACAAAATTTTTTAAATTTTTCTAAAAGTAAAAATATGTTTCACTTACATTTTTATTTTTATTTTAAATGAGGAGCCCTTTAACTTAAAATATTAAGCTAAAAGAAGGAGGAGAATTAGGTATTGAACAAAGAGCTTCTCAGGTGGACATCTGGCAGGTGAGCTATGCATTCGCACACCTTACATTGTGAAAATATTATACAAGTCTAATTTGTATGCATCAGTCATGATTTAATTCTGTTTGTTGATGGAATGAAAGATTCAGGTGAGGTTGGTTGTTTATTCAAAATGTGAAGAAATCAAATATCTAATCTAATGCCTGTTTTTTTCTACTAAATGGATACTACTTTTAGGGCTGGATGATATGCCTTTAGAAATAAAATTTTTATTTTTTCTTATAAAATCTGATGTCAAATGATAAAAGCTACTTTTATTTCAAGCATGCCCTCCTGGACATGACCTTAATTAAAAAGCAACAAAATTCAAGCTGAGGAACATGCGTTTGAAACAAACATGTTCCACACCAAACAATACAGCTATAATACGCTAAATGTTTGTAGCTGGTGATATCAAAAAGTGAGCTGGTTTATTAGTTATGAGTAAAGATCTAAGAAGGAAAGAAGATGAACTGATGTCAACCTAAGACATCGAAGCCCAAAGGGTGCAATGCTTAGCAAACAATAACCACAATTCTCTAGAAATGAAATCATCATTAACAGAAAATAAATAGATAAAATAGTTGCCAAGGGCGTATTGTGTTTACATTGTATTATTTTTCTTTTTGAGAAAATTAGCCTACATGTATCAAAAGTAATCTTCATTCTAAAACAATGAAATAATTGTCATTCTAAAAGAGGATTATTGGGTATAAATGATTTTGGGTTTTACTGGGCTTTGAATTCTTTTGTTTAGCTAAATGTTTCTTTAGCATTATCCTAATAATCATCTTGTTATTGTTATTTAATAATCATATAAATACATGCTCCCCAAAAATCAAAGATGATTCACTTACAGAGATTTTAACCGCAAATAAACTTGAAAAACGCAGTGTTTTAGTCTGTATCCTACAGTTAATAATTATTTTATAACTTAATGAGTCGTTGCTGGCTTCAACAGCTTATTTTAATTATCGATTAATCATGATTAATGGAATAAATAGCTTAGGACTTGCAAGAAACGCAGAATGAAGAGTTTCCTTAAACAGTACCTGTCTGACAACAAGAAAGTAGGCTGAAAAATCTCAAAAGAAAAAAAAAGAAAAAAGGTGAACAGGATGTTACCAAGCGTTTCTAAGGCTATTATCGTCCTGTGAACCAAACGCAAACCTCAGCTGCTGTGGTTAAGTTCTCATGATCTAAAAGTAAGTAAAACATTGAACAAAAATGGCATCCATGCAAGAGTTCTCAGGAGAAAAAAAACCCTGCTGACGAAAAAGAACACAAAGGTCTGTCTCAAATCATGAAGACTCTCCGCACTTTAAAGAAAAGGTTCTTTAAGCTGACAAAAAGAAACCAAGTGAAACTTTAAAGAACCTTAAAAACAATTTTTTTTATTGGACACATCAGTTATTGTCCTATACATCATACTTATTTAAATGCATTATTTGTTAGAGGGAATCTTGGGTTTTTTTGGACACACCAGTAAATGTCCTATGCATCATACATATTTAAACTCATTATTTGTTAGAATCAGGTAGCTTAGGAGTAATCTGTGGTAGCATTTTTTTCTGGAGGAGCATGAAGAGAAAACTCTGCTTTCTACTCCTACCTGCAGAAAACAAACTAACAAGCCAGTGCCATGTTTGCATGACAAATATAACATGACTCTCACATTCTCCCATCTGGGAGGTGTCATGGTGCCTCTTTCTATTTTCACAGAATAAATAATTTCAAACAAGACTTTACTTGCTTTGTATAAATCCTTATTTAAAAACCAACAAAACAACACAAAAAAACCCCAACAAAGACAAAACCAGGGCCGTTCTTTGCATCAGTCAAAACATCAGTGAGATAACATTCCACAAGCCAGGGCAAGTCATTTAAACATCATTCCCCTGCTCCTCCACATGTTCCCCATGGCTGACAACACCTCATGCACACTGCCTGAGCATTTATGCAGGCTCTGCCTCTCATCAAAAGGCACCCTGCTGCAAAACAAGATCAAACCTCTCATAAGTGATATTTCTTCTAAAAGCAGAATTCTCCCAAAACAAGATCATTTGCAACAGATGCAACTTTAAAATAAAAGTTGTTGTATATAAAAACATTGTTGTTACACCTGCCTGGGATCTAATGTGATTTAATCTCATCCAGCCACATTAGTAGGACTGTAAAAGCACTTTTTCTGTTTTGCATTTAATGTTCAGCAAGATCAACGGTGAATAGATTTGCTAAAAGTATAAGAATAAAATTAAGCCTAACTTTTGGATGAAAATAAGTCAGATATCCTGGAAGGGAAAGAATCTGTAGATTTACCAAATGTGGCTTACCTTCAAGAAACAGGATTTATGAACATTGAGCAAATTTAAAAATAAACTATTAATTCAACCATCTAATGATCAGTTCAAATAAAAGAGAATCTGTGGTTTTCACTTGTTTAACCCCTCAGGAGGTCTCTCTCACACACCGCAGAGGCGCGCTTTTAAATAAGTTAACACTTACAGAACTTTATTGGGGTTGATTTGCTGGTGGAAAGCGAGAGAAAAGCCGAAGAGTGTCCCCGGCTCCCCGTGTCTCCTGATGACATGACTGGTGTCCAGGTTAAAGGCGCGCAGCCCGCTTGGCTCCAGCAGATGGATGAGGAGAAAAAGCGCAGCTTGGAGCGCAGAGGCTCCGCTCTGCTGAAGGAGCAGCACCATCACACTGGTCCAGCAATCCAAGAGGTAAAGAACCCGGAGACCCCGCAGCTTTTCCACCCTCAGTCACTTTGTTAATGAGGAAGGAAAGCAGCCGAGTGTCAAGTATATAGTTACTCCACAGCGCCCCCTTCGACCGAAAAAGATGGCCCCTAGTACCCAAGATAAACACGTGTATTTACTTTGGGACCACAGGTGTAGTATGTACAACATTACCTTATTATTTCAAAAAATAAATGAGATTTAAATTCACTTATTTCCTCTTAAATGAGGATGTATTAGTTACGTTAACCTTGTCTTTTAACCACTTTTATAAGGTGCATGCACGCTTAAAAAATAAAGTTCTTCTACTGTAAATCTCTCCATAATATAAGACCACAAATATGAGCTTTTTGTTTATTAGATTGTCCCTTTTTAACTCTTTTAAATTAAATGAAAAAAGGTTAAAAAAAACAGATGTTTAAGATTCTTTTAGGCAAAATATGTGTTCATATTAAGTTTATTTATTTATTTACCTATGCATTTTTTTTGTTTCTTTTGTTAAATACATTTTTTATTTAGAAATTATATGAATGGTTTCAGAAGAATAACATTTTATCATCTCAAGTAGTACCATTTATTAGTACCACTAGATGCCAGGTTAAACAAATCAGTCAGTGATAACAGTACTAGGTAAGCAATATAGGCTTTTCGGAGTCTGCTGTATCTAAACATGTAAATGGAAAGTTGGTTGGAAGGAAAAAGTATGATGTCTTGTGGTGTCTTTAGGCAATATCAAAATCAAAAAACCGTTATGTTTTGTGGGTTTTTTTGCTCAAAAACAAATTTAGCAGTTGGCCATAATTATAAAGGGAAATTACAGGAAGTATATCACTCTGTAAATATAGATATATTGTTTACACTTTCAATTTAGCCTACTTATCAAAGTACATTTTAAAGATATTATAATCTATAGATAGACATTTACATGTTTGAGGCCAGTCTGTATGTCCTTAGATGAGTCTTCTGTTTCTTCTATACTACCAATCCCTTTCTCTGCAGCTTTTTTATTTTAGGTTGGTCCTGCTGCACTCATCCACATGCCCTTTATTCATCTCTTTATGAGGCTTTTCCCATTGATTGCAGTAATCCACTTCTCTAGACTCCCTTTGCACTAGAATCACATACACAACATTCACACTCTGTATCTCTATCTCTATCACTTTGGTTTTTAGTATATTTCCAAACAATATTTTTTTCTGGAGCTACTATTATACAAAAAAAATATATATTTTTTTTAAGTAATTCAGCCATGTCTAAAATAAAACTCTTACAACTACCAGCTCTCAATGCAGGGCAGGGCTAAATAATCCTCACTTTCAGTGTCATTTGAAATCATGGAACAAAATTCCCATTTATTCAGTTATTGATCTACTAAATCTAAAACATGTACAGTAAACTTTGGCAAGTTGTTTAAAAAAGGAATCATATGAATTATCTCAACTATGACTGCATTATGACTGACGAGAGTCAAGGATATGGGTCATCCGGTCCATTCCAATGTTCTACAATTCTCAAAAACGTGAGCTTAGAATATACAAAACTGCATCTAAGATGATTTATAAAATGGATCTTAACGTTCTCTTGATGGCAAAAACAAAAAGACCACTGCCTCTGGCTCAGCTACTCGATGCCAAAAGAAATATTTCTGACTCAAACCAACTAACTTTTCTTTGACCTCATCAACTAATGTCATCTGGTCCAACCATTATTTTCATTCTTTCCGCTTTGCTATCTACAGTAAGATTTACCATTGGAGCAAAGTTGTTACTGAAGACTTATTAAATGTAAGGGTTTTTATCTTACACCTACCTTTTGGTATCCCATGAACTTTGCTTTAATAATGAGCAATCAACCTTTAAGCATGCATGTTTGTCTTTATCATCATCTGCTTTACATAGTTCTGATAATTCCGGTAAAGGTTGGGATAGAATGTTGCTTAAATACAATCAGTAAATCTAACTTTCCCCATAAGAAGACCTTGTTTTGGATGCATTGATAATGCTATTAGTCGTTTTAGGGGTAGGACAGCTCCTCTGCTTTTACACTGATGTTATCACACTTCTGTTACTTATAAGACATTTTTATTTGGTCATACAGTAGTTATATTTATACAGAACCTGGAATTATTGTAATCTGTGCTCAGAGCTATGATGAGTCTAATGACTTGCAGTTCCTGAAGATTTTTAAGGTCAAGGCATGACAGAGCCTTTTTTTAAACCATAATTGATGTTAAGAAGGTTATTAAAAACAAAATACATTTCAAATGTTTGTTTGTTTTTATATAATTTTCTTTATCTTTTTATAGTTATTATAATGTTTGGTGAAGCAAATGCAGTTTAGCAAAAGCCTTTTACCACGCCCATTATTTGAATCTAGCTATGTTTAAGCGGAGAAGCATCTAAAACCCGAAGAACAGAGAAACCGTGGGACAGACGTTGGACACCACCTAAATGAGACTCCAATATTGTGGAAGAAGAATTTAACACAACATTCATTTTGCTCAGATTAATATCAAGTGTTTAAGTCAGTTAAACATATAAATCTGATAATTTCAGAAAGACCAGGAGATGTCCAGGGTCAGTAATATGTTCCACTAACTTTAACATATATATAAAGTTAGTGGAACTTTAACATATATATAAAGTTATTAATATATATGATATTAAAGACCATATCTGTCAGTAATCTAGGGTTTATTTATGGAAGACATTACATACAATATTTATGTGTGCCACTATTAACAACACCTGCTAATGCTCATAAAAAAATAATGACTGCCTGTCTGCTTGTCTCCAGACAGCTCAGGGCTTCACCCAAAGGGAGCATCTCAGTGCATTTAAATGGAACATATTAACCTTTTTATTTAAGACAACTAAATATTTTCATTATTTAAACACAAAAAGATAAATAAAAATCCCTAAAAGAATTCCATTAAAGTAATTTTCAGTTTTTCCTCACAATCTAGAGTGATACGGGCCATTAGGAATAATCTCTGAGACCCTGCCAGGATTTCAGAGCTGCATCTTCATATTTCATGCCCAGTCATCCCTGTGATTCTGCTGGTGTTGGACGGTGGTGTAAAGCCTGAGCGAGACTGGGTCACGATCACACAGTAGAACGCCACACAATGTGGACATTGTTGAATACCAGTCAGTGCATCTCTGTTTGCAGCACAGTGTGTTGGCAGGCGTGGCTGGATGTATGCATGAGTGTGTTGAGGGGGTGCAGAAACTCTGTCACATTCCTACAAGTTAGGAATTCTAGAGTAAAATAAAAAGGCATCTCTGTTGTGGTTTGTGAACAGATGCATCAGATATGAACACATCATAAACCTTTCTAGGGCTGATTGTCCTACACACATCTTCTGACACACACACATCTTAAGTGTTAATGCGATGGATATCTGAGCTCATTTCCTGGGAGATCAATCACAGTTTGTCTCATTTAAGTCTCTCTTTTCTTCCTCAAGCTTCTCAGATTGCTTGTCACATTTCAGTTAAAAGTCTGGCAGCTGTGGCTTAGTGGGAAGAGTAGTCATCTCCCAAAAGTTGCTGGTTTGATTAGAGCTTCCCAGTGACTGGGCGAATGGGGTTATGGTGTAAAGTTCTTTGAGTGGTCATTATGACAAGGGAAGTACAATTATATAAGTATAACTATAAGTTTTTTATCTATATATTTGAGCAGGTTAAGTTTCACTAACTCTGTAGTGTAGTTGGTAAAACAGTTTGGACCGTCGGCCTGCAATCTTTCTGCACGGTGCTTGCATGTTCTCCCATGCGCATGCATGGGCTCACTGCACCCCCCCACCCCCATGGCTTTTCACACTTTGTTCCATTTCTATTGGAAATCTGAGACAATCTGTGAGCAAGAATTTGAACACAGGTTCTGAATTGCCTGAAGGTTTGGACTTTGAGCAAAGTAAGCGACGAATGAAGCTGTTTGTTTAGGGTTGCTGTTCTGTGGGAAGGTGAGCAACAGGATCACAACCTCCTAACTTAACAGGATTGATAGGTCATTAAATCCTTTTTTTTTTATATATATAAAATACTGGTTCTGCTTTGAGGTGCTTTTCCCCATTCAAATTAAGTCCTTCACATTATTAATGCATATAGGGTAATGAAGCCCATTTCTGTGGGTATAGTAATGAAATTCACTTGGTAGATCTCAGATTTTATCCTGAGATTGGAGGTGAAACAGTAGCTTGAAGAGGAGGCAAATCTGCATGACCTCGTTTAGTCTGATGCTAGCGGGGATAGAGAAACCAAAGGGTGGAAGATGGTCCGACAGGTGAAAGCATCTTTCTTTGAAGATGAGCTGCTGTTTAGTGAAGACGAAATGTAAACTCTTTGGAAGGAGGTTTGCACCTCTCCCCTCCCTTCAGGGATCCTTGATGCTAGACAGAATACTGACATCTCCATGAGCCCTTCATTTCATATTGACAATACAACCTTTACCCATTTGATGGTAATAAATACAAAGAGGTTATACAGCTATTGTTTATGGTAACCATAAAGTTAATTTGGGTTTTATTTTTACCTCTTTTTTATGTAGGAAGCTATATTGGTATATTATCTGGGCAATTTTGATTCTTAATATAGGCTTGAGCCTTTATTTAAGTAAAAACTAAAAAAAAAATGCATAGAATACTTTTGAGAATCAAATTACATGCTGTTCTGGAACATGGAAAGTTTACGCTTTTCTCTTGGCTGAAAGTGTTTTTTTAATTTGTTTTCATGTAATTACATATAGATGGCTAAAGATATGGGCTTTTAAATCCACTAATGCTTTAGATACACATCTTATCCTCTACAAGTGTACATTTGATGACAATAATACAAAAATATTCTGGAAAGGTTTATCTGTCAGGTGCTTTACTACTGGCAGGAATAGGTGTTGTTTAGGGTTAGAGGGTTTAAGAAAATAACACAGAGTTTCATCCACAGGGCATCGAAGCCCATTCAGTATATAATTTATCCCTCTAATTTAAAATACCCCTCTGTCATATATATTTCCAAAAATATATCAAAGACCACCAACTCTTAATATGATTGAATGAGAAAAAACACTTTTTATAATCACTTTTCCAATATTTTACTCTTATCAGCTCCTTTAACGTTACCCATGTTTTGGTCTTAAAGCTCTGAAATCCAAACCCTGATGGGCCAGATGGAAACCCTGCTGAAGTTTCAATGTCCTGAGTGACAACAGATTGCAGAGATGGAGGAAACCAAACCCAGAAGTCACTGAGAGGAAGATGTAAAAGCATTTCTAAAGCAAACTGTTGTTTGTAGGCAGCTCACACATGAAGCACCAGAGAAGGGTTTAACATACTTTACCATCAAGCACATGATACAGTTATAAGATTTATGCTATCTCTACATTTACTTTAAAATTTTGTCGCTACAAATGAATCAAAAGAAACATTTTCAGTTATTCTAAATAAATTAGTTACTGGTAGAAGATCTCAAATTTTGTACAAATGTTTGAAGTATAGCTGTTTGCCATGAAATATAAAGGTTTTGTGGCTCAAACACTATTTGTAAGACAGATTGATTTTTTTTTTTTATTGGGTGCATTTAACATGGATAGAGGAAGAAAACTTAAGCCATGTTTCAGCATCAGTTATCTTGGAAGTATCTATTTATGAAAGTTTCAAATCTATTTAAAATGTTATATCCTCTCATTCCAAGCAAAAGTTTAGTATTATAAATATGTCATAATAAGAGACTAACAATTTTGAAGTTTGGGGGTGTTGAAAAATGACTGTAAATCTAAAATTTGTAAAGTTTGCAGGTTATGTTTGCATAATATGCTATAAAAGACCAGATGATGCACAAGCTGATACATAAAAAGAAAATGATAAATTATGTTGAGGTTTTTTTTGCAATGTAACAGTACTGTAGGTTTCTAAGATTAACATAGATAAAAAAAAAATTATATTGAAAGTATGTGATTTGTCATTGAACTGACTGGTTAAACCAAAACTCACTCCTTTAGAGAAGAGCTTAAATTTGTGCAAATCAACGAGTTTGCAGTAAACAAAAGTCAGCAGAATCTCAGCTGTGGCTCTCTCCACAGATAGATGGAAATATTTACTCCCTGCGTTGCAGAAGGAGATTTGATAACAGCAGTTTTGTCTGCATCAGTGGCCTTCCTTAAACCGCACTGTGTGAAAGTTGGAGCAGCTTATCCTGGTCCTGTTGTGACAAGGCGGTGATCCTTTGTGAGCAGGCCATCCGCAGTAAATCTGCTGTGCTCCACTTGTACAATAGGGTGGGGTGGGGTGTAGGGTGTTGGAGGGGTGGATGGTGGTGCGCTTGGGGGCGAGGAGGGTTGGGTGTGCCACACAGTCAACAATGAAAGGAGCGGGACCTCTCAGACCTCACTACATTCCTCCTCTGACCGAAGCCCGTGCAGATGACACTGGAAAATCTAAGGATTCCTTTGTTGATCCAGCTTCAGCGTAACAACTTATTATGTTCATCATGAAAAACTCCAAACTGTCTTTTGATTTTTAGACAGGGTTTTGGTCATCAACTGAGGAGCATCCTAACTTGTTTTCACTTTTCAAAAAAACTATTAAAAAACCTTTTAACTATTTGTCACATTAGCAATTTATCTGGCAGTCTCACACAAAGTCATTCATAATAACTTGGTTTTCAAAAGAATTTACAAACAAAGTTTCCAGTGCATTTGTATGCAGATACCTTCATTTTGTCACCCCTAAATTAAATCAACTAATCACCTTTAGAAGCCTGCAATGCAGACAGAAAAAAAAATCCAGCTGTGCTCTGAATGTTACAAAGCATTATTGCGTAAAAAGCATCATGAAGAACAAGGAGCACAGCAGCCAAAGCGTTGACTCTGGTTGGGTTGAAGACATGCATGCAATTATATACTACTGTGTTTATAACATTTTTGGAAAAAAAAAATTGGAGTTTGAGTTTGATGCAAATGCACTTTATCTATCTGTAAAAGAACATTTACATATTCTAAGAGTTATTTAAATCAATAAAAACTGGAAGTCGAAGCATTTTTCTCCGGCTATTACCAGATTAGTTTGTTTTATTTCATTTTGGAGAGAAGGAAACAGCAGGGATGTTTTTACACATCTTCTATGAATGAATCATCAAACATTAACTTCTGCATCTGTTATGAGCTCAGCTCAGGACACTTCCTTGCCATTGTTACCGTCGGCCCGCACTCGTCATTAGACCTTTTGTTGTTAAAAATAGCTTCTCTTAAGGGGAAAAGCTACCGTGTCTGATTGGGAGGAAACGCATGCCCAGTCATGAACAGTTAAAGCAACTTGAATCTTCCAGCTCCAACTCTGCTCGTGTCCGGAGTCGGGCAAGCTCAACCTTTGAAACAAAGAGGTCAAGAAACATTTGGTAGATCATTTCCATGTTTGCAAGAGGCACATGAGGGGTGTTCCTGTAGAAGTTCTCTTTACTGACTCTGAATCGAAGGCCTAAAACTATTTGGAAACAATAGAGACACATAAACTCCCCGCTGCTACTTTGGTAAGAGTGAAATCTTGTTTATACTTAGACGAAAAAACCCCCACCTAGAAATATAAACTGAGTGCTCTAGCTAACTGAGCAGAAAATATGGAACAAAAACCTACAGCAAAATCAACCCTGGAGCAGGACTCAGCCTGCATTTCAAACAAAGAAATGTAAACAGGAACTCAACACCCCCACCTCTAACACTGCTGCATAAAACACCATCAAGCAACACTGTAATAGCAACTAGTACAGTATTACTACCAGATATTCAGTTCACGTACTGTATCGCCTTAATTACCTTAATTATAATTATTACAAAAACTATTCTTAATTCTCTGCATTTGCAGCGTCTTTAAAAAAAACTTATTTATAAATGTGTAAGATGCTGCTTGTGAATTATTTTACCAAACTTAAACATGTTAATTATTTCCAGGGAGTCTTAGAGTAGAAAAATAATACAGCTAACCAAAATGCCCTTCAAAATGTTTAAATTAGTTAACAAATGTTAGATTGGATCGACACATTTAAAATGCTGCCATAAATTATACATCAAATCTAGTGATAGATCTGATAGTGATAGAATCTGTGATAGATACTGCACACTATGAGACCATTCTTATAAATAGTAAAACGGTGCACCACCCAATCACCCAACATGTTTTTAACATTCCCACTGTCTGTCTCACCTTACTTGGCCCATCTGAATACTTGGCCCATCTGTCCCATTCGTCACAGAATGATCTGGCCTCCAAGAATCAGGACATGGACCAGGGACTTTACTAAACTAAAAAAAAAAAAAACATGAATAGCAAACAGGAAAAACAAAGAATAATGATCTGGCCCCGTTAGCTAGGCTGAACCGGATATATAGCAGAGGGAGCAGGTGGATAAGATGAATGATAATTAGAGAGCGGGGAGGGAACGGCAGGTGAATGAAGCGAGTAATCAGACCAGCTACTGGCGCTGCGATCATGACAGTACTATAAATACAAATAATCTAATTTTGAGATCTTTTTAACAGGTTGTAACTGGGGCTGTTATTATCCTTATGTGTTTGAATTAATATGAATAAATGCAAATATATATTTTTAAACTTAATTCTCTTTTCTTATACTTACCTAGATCACAGTAAGGTTTTTAATTGACCCATGATTAAATACTGAGCATCACAGAAGATTTTGTTAAAGTTATAGATCTCTGGGAAAATAAGATCCTTAATCCATCAGTGCGACTGCACGGTGACACAGTTTGTAGCACTGTCGCCTCACAGCAAGAAGGTTCAGGGTTCAATTCCCGGCTCACGGTCTTTCTGCATGGAGTTTGCATGTTCTTCCTGGGCATGAGTGGGTTTTCTCTGGGTACTCCATCTCCCTCCCACAGTCAAAAAGCATGACTGCTCTGTTAATTGGCTTCAATAAATTACCCCAAGGTATTAGTGTGTGTGTGCATGGTCTCTTTGTGTCTTTGTCTTGCCCTGTTACAGTATGGCAGCCTGTCCAGGATGTCCCCTAACTCTTGCTCATAGACTGCCGGTGATAAGCATCAGCCACACCACGACTCTGATTGAATATGCAAGAGAAGATGTGTGGATAGACATCAGTGCCATTTAGTAGTGAAAAGTTAAAAACAATAATCAGCTGTGTTAATTTTTGAACGTTCGATATATGACACAAAACATTCATGGTTAAAATCACAGAGCGTTAGTTTAAAGTGCAAAGAGACAGAAACAAGTACAAGCAAGACCTGCAGAACCATCTGTGCATAAAATCTCTGTGAAGAACAGGGGATTTTTGCAAACATCAACTTTAGTCTGCAGGGAAAGGAACAAACAAGCTTTCTTTAGCCATGTCCTGCTCTGCAGAAAACCTGACGTTTGTTTAATGTATGTGTTGCAGCCAAATACTATATGATTATATCCAATATTTTTCTGTTGTGAAATGTATCTGTTTGTTAAACATTCATTGTTTTGTGATAAGCTCCTAGGCATCATGGTTATCTGTAGAACAGTTAAAAAAATGTTTCTGTGGAATGTAGCTTTGACTTTTACATCTATATTTTATATTCTATATTTATTGCACAGTAAAATATCAGTTGCTGACTATGTTCCTTAGTTGTCCGAAACATATGATACTACTCAGTAAAGGTAATAATTGGGATTTATAGAGGATACAAATATCTGAATACTATTTGATACTGAATATGTTGCACAATAGAGAGGATTTGAGAGACATGCATATCTTTTTGGAGCAATTAAATCCTTCACATTATCATTCACTGCTTTGTAATTTTGACAATAGACTGAAACTCTAAATAGATTTTTCCTAAAACATTTCAGTGTGTGCAAGTAGGGTTTCATCATTTAGATCCAAAATTTTTTTATATATAAGTTGAGGTATTACAGACTAAAAACTTCATCTCTAAAATCTTCTTTCTGATTTGTGCACTTTGACTCTTGAAGACAATAATAATTCAATGTCATTCACTGAAACAGCTGAAACAGGATTGGGTCTGGATTATCTGGCACAGCTAATTATACAGATGTAATAAAACATATTAAACCAGAATAATAAGCAGAAATGTCAAGAATCAACTAACTGATAACTTATCAGTTAGTTAATCCCCAAGCCAGCTTCTTTTACTTTCCAGCTTTCCAGGGTTTTATTGTAAATTAGGTGTTCCCTTTTTTAATGCATAACAAGAGCAAGTGTTACTGTTTGTGCTACGTTAATCCCTTACCAGAATCTAATTGGATCATTTTAACTGGCTGGGAACAGCTGAAGGAGGGGCTCAGTCAAGGATCCAAGTCTACAAGAATCAACACTGTGGGTGGGTTGTCTCTTAACGTGATATGGGCATGAAAATGTTGTGAATGTGCACAGGAACATTTTAGAAACACTTATTTGATTCAGATGGAAATATTTAAACCAAACCAATAAATCAACTCTGGATTAAGTGGATAAATTGAGTTGGTGTTGGAAAAGTCTGAAACAAAGAATCTTGAATGCAATTATAGAATATTTGATGCTTTTATTGTATTTTAATAATAGATGGCTGCACAAGGTTTAGTTTTGAGGCTAAATAATTGATAGACAGAGCATGTGTTGCTATACTGTAGATTATATCTCTGCTTTTTTTTACATTCGTTAGAAATATATTTGTAGTTTTATTTCAAGCTACGCTGTTTTATTCTGAAGTACGAGAAAAGATAATTAAAAGTGGAGCGAAGTATAAGAAAAGCTGATTATGGAGTGCTTTGCATTCATTTGGTGTCATTGAAATGAGGCCAAGTGACCTGGAAAGGTCCACTGTACCAGCTGTACAGCAGAAGAAGAATATAACATCCATAATCAATTTACCAGCAACTGTTGTCATGACAAATTCAACTGTTTAACAAATAAGAGAGTGCAACATTTCTATCTTTATATTTCCGAAAAATCAGAGAAAGGTTAGTAAGGACAATGCCACAATATTTTAGTCTTTTTTTTTTTTTGTTTATGTCACATTTTGATTCTGATTCTGTAACATATTCTGAAATATTTCCTAACCCATGATATAAATGCCTCTTATGAAGATGACTTCCTCATAACAAAATTATTCATAAGAACATAAAAGGTGACTACCAGGAAATCATTAAACCCCCCTTGATAATAAAAAAAACTGAATTAGAAAGTCATTGTTTAACAGATGGAAAAATGTGCTTCTATGGCCGTTATCTTAGAATTATCTATTAAACAAACATTCTTTTTCAGCTTTGACGTGGCTCCCATTGGTATGTTTCTCTCTTTGTGACTTGGGAGTGCAAAGACTTTGTTTCACTAATGAGAACTGACATGCAGCCACATTGGTTCAGGGTGGGAGAGGCGGGCTTCTGCTTCATGACAACAAAAGGCTGAGAGAATCCATCCCTGACTACAGATGGGTAGTCGCAGCAGAGCAACTAAGGATATTTACCTGCCATCAAGATCCATGGATTTCATAACTGCATGCAAAACAATGTGGATTGTTTTGCATGCATGGAATACTACAGTACAAATCATCCAAAATAAAATTTAATTTCTCTTATGAATATTTAACAGAATAAAACAGGAAATAAATTGCTGCAACAAAAATGTATGTGAAGATGCATTAATTAAGGATAATAGAATTAACTTAACTTAGACCATGATGAAAGCATTTAACAGCCTGAGTTTAGAAGAAAAAGACTCATAACAAGATGCATGCACAATGCAATTAGCATATCCTTGGACTTTCAGGACTGCAGTTAATGATGGAATAACACTGATTTGTGACGGAGGATAATACATTTCACATTTCTGGAACTGAACCTTTCCATTGGAATAAAAGCTGCATTTCATGAAATGCATTGCTATCTCAGTGGATTTCATGCTTGACCAAGATTTGTTAAATACTGAGCAGTTTATGCTGATGAACATCTTAAAATCCAATGAGGAAACTCCCCTCCTACATAACAGATTTTGTAAAATGTGCTGAATGACCATCATAATAATGGTTACATTTGGCACACTTCATAAAAGAACAATGCTTTAGAGAGACAATTACCACACCCTGGTCTCAGTTAGGCTTAGGAAGGAGGTGGGACTGAAGGAATCAAGAGTTCTGTGAAATGGGACAAAGTTTTAGTAAACTATTGAGAGGAGCATGTGGAGAGAATCACAAAACATCTGACCCAAGCCATACATTTTACATGGTAGTCCTGTAATCTATCCTTGCTGAGTGAAATCAGGATGATTTTAGTTTTGTTTAGTCTCTCACTGCAAATAAAAATATGTCAACACCTTTCATTGTAAGTAAAGGTCTGATTTTAACTGTGTGTCTGTATATTGGTTTGGCCAGTTTATTCCTCATAATTATTATTCCAAATATAAGATCTGAACCCTTTAATCAAAACCTATGCAGTGAACCTCTACAACCCATTAATCTTCCCACCAACCTCCACGATGCAACCGTGTTTCCCTGTGGTGATTGGATTTCCTTGGTGATATACAATGATCGTTTTCATTTTTCTGCCACATGTAGAGTTAGGCACACAAAACATTATGTGATAGATTTACATTTATAAAAAAAAAAAACATAACGCTAAGTTCATTTTTTTTTTGTTTTATCTCTGCAATTATTTCATTTTGTACGTAGATCTTGTACTTTAAACTCACTTAAAAACATTGAAGTTGTTTATCAGGAAGTAAATCCATGTCATACATTTAAAAAAAAATTAAAGCCTCTCATTTTATAGAGAAACAAAACTTCAGATTTAGTACTGTGGTGTCATTTGATGTATATATATATATATATATA
>NW_015151683.1:108946-117036 GCF_000732505.1 Cyprinodon variegatus
TTTTTTTTTCTTTTTTTTACAGAGTGGCGGAAACTGGCTTCCATAAGTAATAAATGGTCGCATGGATATTGTTTATAACAAATACTAGCATATTCTAAAAAGCAATGCAATATTTTTGCATTACTTAAGAAGGAACTATACTGCCACCTTGTGGCAGCACAGCGCACACAAACACCTGTGCAATAATATGATACCATTACATATTTTCATTAATTATCCGCTAAGATACGGAGCTCAGAAAAACACAGTCAAACAGGAAAACTATACATGATTAATCTAAAGATGGGAAGGTAATACAACCCTAGAGTCAACAGGAGGCGCCTGTTTGCTACTTTGCAGGAAGTCTGGAAAAATTGATGTAAACTGAAATAAATTCTATATAAACACTTGGGGGCGCTGGAGTTACACTCCTTGTTTGGCATGTGATGAGGTTTGAGTTTATTTCTCAGCAAATCTTTGGTTGGCCCTTGCCCTTTATGCTTAACTTTCTTTAATCCTAGACCTTCTATGTCAGATTAAACCATTACATGTAGTTTTATACAGAAAATTGTAAGCTAAATAAAGACTTCCATTGCAAACATAAAGTCAAGTAATGATATTTTAAAATAAAAGCCAATAAAAAATGCTTAAAGAAGCATCAATGTAGTAAATAAGCCTTTTTTTTTTTTTTACAGTGCATCTTGCGTATCTGTCTGGAGGTAAATATAAACAATGATCCTGGTATTTTATGACCTTTATGTTTCATTTCTTTCTAATTCTTTATGTTGTCTGCAGACAAGCAGGATACACATAGCTAAGCAAATAATAGAATGGCGTGGGGAGTAGTCAGCCGTGGGGCCCTTACTCATTGGCTGCCTCAGACACAGGAGCTCTCCCTCTCACTCTCACATAAATGCGCTCCCAGCGCCAACCGTGGCAGATAATCACAGGCCACTGAAAGGAGGAGGACACACCTTCCGCTCATTTGGTAACAGTTTGCACGGGGATGCGCTTTGACTCACTAAAAGATTTGACTCGTATTTTTTTTCCTCCTGCAGTTTTGTCCTTTTTGCGCGCGCATTGGCTTCGGTTTTGCAGCGTTTCTCATCCAAGATGACGGGGGTTTTTGAGAACCTGAACACAGATATGCATTCGAACCAGATTACCTCAAACAGTTACCACAGCTTGCACAAATCGCAGGAATCCCCTACTCTACCGGTCTCCACGGCGACGGATAGCAGCTTTTACAATAGCCAGCAGCCAGGGCACTGCCCCGGGTCTCCTTTTGGTCAACTCGGCTCCTATCAGTACCACGGAGGCGCCGCGGCTTCTGTGCCATACCCTAACGCCAAAGCATACGAGCTTGGCTTCAATTCTTCATATGGTGCTTATGGCTCTTACGGCTCCAACTCCTCTCCTACTCCTGTCGAGACAGGTAATTCCTCCTATTTGACCTGTTGGGTATTTAAGAGACTTTTACGCATCTTTTGTTCTTAAGGACGCTTGCAATTTCTGAGGCAAAAATGAAAATTTCCCTCAAAAGTACCGATTATGTTATGCTTTAAAATAAAACTATTATTGTTTTAGAAAAACTCCAGTTTTTTTTTTAAAGAAATTGTTATCAAATTTGGTGCCTCTAGCTAATCAAATTTCTTTAGTTATTTGAATAAAAACGCAAAAGTTTTAATCAAATACAAATTCCTAAATCTTTCATGTGTTAACCCAAATTACTTTTGATTTTCCCCATTAGAGAAAGAAGAAAGCGAGCCGGAAATCCGGATGGTGAATGGAAAACCAAAGAAGGTCAGGAAACCTCGGACCATTTATTCCAGCTTCCAACTGGCTGCTCTGCAGCGAAGGTTTCAAAAGACGCAGTATTTGGCTCTGCCGGAGCGCGCCGAGCTGGCAGCCTCGCTGGGACTCACACAAACACAGGTGAGTGCATCTGAGAATTGGGTTTTGTGCAGTCAAATATCAGCTTACTGTGTTCATTGACGAATGGAAACGTAAGCATGGGGAACATCTACTAATCAGCGTTGCTATCTGTTGTTCAGGTCAAGATCTGGTTCCAGAACCGCCGCTCCAAATTCAAGAAGCTGTGGAAAAGCGGGGAGATTCCCCCAGAGCAGCACGTTGCTTCCAGTGAATCTCCTCCCTGCACTTCTCCTTCGACTACTGCCTGGGACTTTCCACAGAATCAAAGAATGAACAGTATCAGCTCGGGTATACCTCCGAGTAGCGGCAGCCCTCCCAATACCACTGCGCCTTCATCGTTTTTGGCAAACTACTCCTGGTATTCAACTACGAACTCTACAACGCATCTGCAGCCTGCTCTGGTTCAGCATCACCACAACTCAGCCATAAGTGCTGGGACGATATTCTGAAATAAAATAAAAAAAAGCAAACGAAAAAAAAAAACTGTGGGTTTTAAAACGGACAGTAAACAAATGCCAATATTTCACAGACCTCTCGTGCGTCTTTACGCACAGATATTTAGCAGCAAAACAGGTTCACGAACTAGTTTTGATGCCGGTGAAGGGATAAAGATTTACACTTATTTTTGTATTTATTTATTTTTCTTTGTTTGGGGGACGAATGAACCACTGTTACCCAAAATATTCACAGTCTGGCCAAGAGCCTAACTTTTAAAAGGACGTCACTTTTTTTTTTTTTTTTTTGACATTTTCTGAAAAAGTTTGACACCAGGACAACATGTCACAGATGTAGCGCAAATTATATCTTTACTGTATCGTGCCTTTTGCAATATGACCTCATTTTGTTCTGCGGGGGAGAGAAAAAAACAACAACTATTCACTCCTCAAATAGCTTAGTTGATATGAATATACAGGAAGGGTAAGTGTTTTTGTAAATAATATTCAGCACAGCCTTTTTTACAGCCCATGTTACTCTTCTTATAGGATGGTGGTGCAAATTCATGAATCACCGTACAAGCTACTGATTGTTCACTCCTGATTTAGGCCTACTCTTATTCCATTTTATTGTGATTTTGTCTTATTTATTTTAGCCGTGTTTCATATATGGTCAGACTTTATTTAAATAAAATGTTTCCTGTGATCTTGTATTCAGCTTTTTTTAAGCCTACAGTAATTCAGACTGTTGGTTTGTCTGTCATTTTCTTCTTTTTAATACATTGATTGTTGAAATCAGTTGAGATCAGTTGTTTTTAACTTCAAAAAATTTTTTTTCAAAAATATTAGAAAATCTGAAAAAAAGTGAAATATTATATGTACTGATATTTTAATGTAGCCTATTGCACACATTAGAAAATTTGAATATTTTGTGAAGAAGTAGGTTGATATTTAACTATTTTCACCAAAACAACATACTGGAATATAACTGATTGAAGTAACTACCAAAATATCAAGATTAAACATTATTAAATGTTAAATCAAAGTAAATCATTTTAAATTATTAAGCAGTTATAATTAGGCTATGGTTTGCATATGAAAGACCAAAACTTATGGACAAGTCTGCACCTGCAGATGCATAAATTTATGTCGATATTTAGCTCAATAAAAACAAGAACTTGGGATTCACAAGCCTGCAATGATTAAATAGATAAATAAATTAGCCAATTATCTTTTAAAACTCTTTTTATGTAGCCTACTCCAAAGCAAAATTTAAAACATTTATCAAATTAACACTTTAAATTGTGCTTACTTTGAAACATTACATTTAAAATGTTATTGAATTCACAATTTCTAAGTGCAACTCTTATATTCAATATGGAAAGTTGTTCATTACTCAACTTTAAAATAATAAATACCCAATAGCCAAGAAATTATGCTACTATTAGCCTTCCTGTTATTAGTTATCCTGGGTTCCTAAGCAACATTGACTATTGGTTAGTTTTAGTGATTCTGGATAAGCTAGCAAAGGTTTTAACTTACTAATAATTACCTTCCAAACCCTGCATATTTTATTGTTGCTGGTGTTTTTATGTGGACACATTTGAATTTTATTTTAACAATTGGTAGATGATTTTAGCATGAATTTCACAGCAAGTCCAAATCTTCTACATCCCAACACATCACTGATTAGACAATTCAAGAAAAAAAAATATATAATGATCTTTTTTTCACTATTACCACTAGGCCTGACAATATGTATTCTAAATATTACAGGACTATATTGTGCTTTTTAAAAATGTATTGCATTTTGAAATGCATTTGAAAAAGCGGACAGAATACATGTTCCAGGAATGTTTACATTTAATTGAAATTATTATAATAAGGCTAATTAAAAAAAATGTATTCTGGCTTATAAGCTGTAAATCAGCCATCAACTGCAGCATTAATTCCCAAAGTCAGGGTTGTGACCCCAATTGGGGACACATAAACAAGCATTGGGGTCGATGTCCACTATAGAAATTAAAGTCAACTATAGGAAAAAATAGTGATGAAGGATATTTATGTGGTTAAATATATTAAAATATCACATAACCAAATGCATTGATTCTTGATAATGTTTTTTTATCACCTTTGTACCACTGGCCTGTTTTTGTGTTTTGTTTTTAATTGTATTTTCATACTCCAACCAATAGTTTGCGTCATGAGACCATTCTGGTATTATTGTTTGGGTCTATTCAGAACATTTTGGGAACCACTGGACTACAGTATTATCCACAATCCAATTTAACATTGTGTAAAAGACATAATTGTTTGCAAATAATTTTTTTGTGTCCTCATGGTGTTCACTAGGTCATGTTACCCCGGATAGAACAGACTGCAGCCCTTATCAAAAAAAACAAAAAACACTCATGCTGGCGAATTTTATGGGGATTGCGTATTTGGTTTTAATTTTCCATTAGCAGTTGTTTTGCAGAGTAGAAAGCAGAGGCATGAGTAGGTGGCAAACTGTTGGCATGCCAGAGGGGAAAGATGAGGGAAGGAAAAAAAATAAAAAGAAGACAAGCTCCTCAGACTGTGTGGAGTCAGCAAGCCTTGTTTTCTCCCCCCAGACGCTTTATGAACTCAGCCTTACAAGAGAAAAGGAGATGGGAACAAGATCCAAGACAGCCTGGAGCTTAACTAGACCATCAGGCAAACAGTTCTCACATCTCACAACAAGTCTCTGATCTCCGAAGACGAGCAAGTTGACCCACATTATTCATGTAGATCGAGGCGAACATAGACACAAGTCTTAGGGCTGAAATACCACACACAGAGGATACTTTAGACATTGATTGTATTATTTCTATTCTTTTTAGATTATTGAATGAGCTGTCATGATTCCAGATGGTACAGTGGCACTAAAAAATGGAATTTTGAAAAGTATTAAAAATATTTGAAGCTAATTCAAGATCAAAGATGACATCTAATTAACAATAGTAAAACCGAAACATTGAAAAGTTTGGTTCTAACAAGTCCTGTTTAAACATTTTGGTGAGAGATGATTTAAAGAAGTTCACACAACTATTATCCTTCACAGGCAAATATGCTGTGTTTATTTTAGATCTGCATATACATGCTTAATCAACATTTTGAACTCTCATAAAACTTAGAGAAGCAAAATCAGAAATTGAAGTTTAATACCAGTTTTAATTAAATAACTGTTGTGCTAGTACTATACGGTAGGTGAACTTGCTAGCAAGGGAATTATGCCTGAAGTAAAGGATGCCAGTCGTTTATTAAAGACATGGTAATATGACCCTGTGTTAGAAAAGATATTAAAACTGCAATATAATCAACTGCCTTTACTTTGTTAAGATAATTTTAATGCATCTTAATGCTATAACCTTGCCAACAAGCTAAGTTTTCTAACCGTGAGGACGCTATTGTCATGGAAATCCAGATATTAGCTTCTTTTAATCTGGGAAAATATTTTTAAGCACCCTATTAGAGTTTAATTTCAACAATTTCCAGGTTCATCTTGCTAGCAAGTTTAGTTTGCCCTGAGCTGACATTACCAAAATGCATAAAAAATATTTTGCATTATTTCAGCAACATCATTAGGCCTTAATTCCAAACCAGTTTGTAAAATATGATAACAAACAAGACATGTATTTCTAGCGTTATTAGTTTTATATATATTCAACCCATTTTTTTTTATTTTATCTGGTAGTTGGATCATTTTCTGCACAGGAAACATTAAAATCATCCATCAAATGTTTATTTTTCACTTTATATGAAGAATAAAGTCATTATTTCATTTAAAGACTAGGGGAAATACAGTTGGATCTTGTGCTTGTACCTAATTAGGACTGTAGGTCAGTTGATATATCTACATGATGGAGACCCCTCTCCATTCCAGCCATCCACCTCTTGGGAGGCTGACTACATCTGACAGGCCCCCAGGCATGCATACAGTCAGGCTGTGTCTAAACACATGTAGGAACATGCTGACAACATTCTGTAGATTTAATTCATTCAGTGAGTCGTCAGCTGATTTATGATGTTAAAAAAATTTGCTATGATGACAGATTTTCATGATCAGTATATTTGCAGGGTAAAAATGCTGCTTCACAGTACCATTTGGAGCTGTTGTGGTTTATAGTTTGGCGTTTCTCTGGGAAACTTGTAAATGCCACATACCCCCCTATCCCCATTTAAACCCTGATCTGTAATTTCATCCACATTTGCTCTGGTTGGAGCATTCCGGCTTTCAAATCTGAAAGCCTGCAATTACTATATAATTCTTCGCAATTTTAGATGTCCTAATATGGGCTGTAATTTTTTTTTTTTTTTTTTTTACACAAGACAATTTCCCGCTATTTCAAGCATCAACATTGTCAAAGTTGTATGTACATAATAAATGGGAATATCAATGCATAGTTTTTAGTCTAACATCTTGACTCAACGATAATTATATCCGTGTGGAGCCTACGCGGAATTAGCCTGAATTGCACGGTAACTGCTGCTTTAAATTTTAAAAAAATTACTCATAATTTCCCCCAAAGATTACCAAGATCTCGAGTGCACAATGTCATCAGCGTAATGAGGAGTAAACATTTATGCTAATAATCTACAATTTTTCCCCCTCGTCGCCTATAAAAAGGGAAAATAAAGCAGAGATTTTCAGTCATTTTCTGAACTCTGCAGCTATAGCATTGGACCGACACATGGGACACATTTAGTGGGAATTTAGAGCGCTGCTGTGGAGCCTGTGCTGCGTGGAGGCTTTTATGCTCATCTGCATCCATGCTGATTCCTGCAGCTCTACAGAGGAAAGGAAGGTGGGAGCTGGATCTTTGATCCTTCATATTTAACCTTTATACCTTATACTTAAAGAAAATGAAAAAAAATCTGGAAGTAAACTTAAAATGTCATATTTCACTGCTGATGGTATTTATTTTGATGTCTAATATTGGCTGCATATATATATATATATATATATATATATATATATATATATATATATATATATATATATATATATATATATATATATATCTTTTTCGGTTTAGTAAATCGCCTGCAAAAAATAAAATCACATTTTTCCTAAAAACTCTAAAAACGCAAAGAGAATCAAACTCGTTATTCTCAAATTGTGCCTAATTTCTGAAGCCTCTCCGGCATTGACAACTCGGTGATGTACACCTGCAAGCAATTTGTCAGTCTTATAGCTACATATTGGGCTTAGTCTAAGAGAACGGTGACAAAATGGCAGCTCACCTATTTCGCTTTTTTTTTTTTTTTCTTTTGCAGCAGAACATTTCCTTCAGAGCGCATTCTCTTTTGTTAAGGCAGAAAGATCCTCGGTGCGAAAAAAAATTGCTCATAATTACCTCAGAGATAGGAAACTGCATTAGAATAAATAAGGGCGAAATTACTGTAATTATACCGGGTTTGATGGGCTCAACTCGTATAATCAAGGGGAGAATACAGCGAAATAACACTGACCCTCTTGGGTTTGCAGCTGCGCCTTTTCTGGGAGTAGGTAGGCAGATTTTACTCTGCAGTGATCCTGCTTTCTTAGAGCCATATCTATAGAAAAGCTGTAGGCTGCTCACAAAGGATTAGTCTAGAAAATGTTGAAATATAAAAGCAGGGTAAGGAATTATAAACAAGAACAAGGCAGGATATTTTTTCATTTTTTCTCAACTCATCTGTACCCTTGTTGCTTATAACAATATTAATGATGTTAGTAAT
>NW_015151683.1:117203-121398 GCF_000732505.1 Cyprinodon variegatus
ACTTAAATGCATTTCTTTTAAGACCAGCATCATCATGTAATTTTTATTTTCAGTGTTCTTCCCTCAGTTGTAGGACTATATAATAACATTCTGCGACAACTTCACATTTTTTTTTATGCTTTTGATTTTCTTTTGTGGTGAAATGGAAATAGTGACAAGGAATATTGGTTTAATCACGTGACAAAATAATGAAGACATCGGGCCATAGGCCTATTTTAAATTTTTATATAACGCATGCACTTCTTTCACAAAGAAATCCTATTTTTTATTTTTTATTTTCACTGTTGTTTTTCTTTTTCTTTTAGAATAGAAAATCCATTTATTGTCCCACAATGAGGGAAATTGTGTTTTTTATCAAATAACCAGTAAGGCAATTTGTACATTTTGCCTTTTTTTTTTTTATGTTTTGACAATATATAATATATGTAAATGAAAAAAAATAGATATATCAATAGCACTGATGTTAAATTTATACATTATTGTAGCTCTTTAATAGTCATAAATAGGCTGATATTTTCCATAAAATTTCCAGCATGATTTCTCATCTGTGGTTCACTCCAGAGGTTTTATCACATCTGCATTCAGTGAGCAGGAGCTGCACAAAGGCATGTAGGGCCGATTGTTAAACATGGCCTTAATCTAAACTGGGCGCCTTTTTCTGCAGCTCACATGGTGTCTGCTACAACAGCCAACATGATCCTGCTTTGTGTCAGCTCGCATTAAAGCTGCACGGCGCAGAGAGGAGAGGAGGAGGAGGATGTGGACAGGAAGAGAGGGTTGAATCAGACACCGTGCTTAAGCATAATTTAAATCATATTTTACTGCTTTTGAAACTTTTTTCTCACTTTTATGTACAAAAAAAACTCCATAAACAGATTAATAAATTAAAGTGATCAATACAAAACTAAATATATTCTATGGTGACTAAAACACATGTCGACGAATAATATATACACAAAAAGCCTAAAAACCCTGTTTCACAGCGTATCAAGTAAAATCACAAACAAACCAAAAAAAGAGAAAGAAATCTGAAAAATTATATACAAAATACAGTGACAATTTATAGCTGCTCGTCTTCGGGGTATTTCTTTTTTTTCTCTCAGAAACAGCGGATCGGCTGGCCTTTTACATTTGTTCACATGACATAGGGGGCACGGCAAAAATAAAAGCTCTGCCTGCGTTAGTGCAGCATTACAACAACACAATGTTGTCATCTCAAAACACGCATACAGAATGAACACAGACGAGTCGGAATAATTTAACTTAAATAACAAACACATAGAAACAACACAGCGAGGTGAATATTTACTGTGGTTGAATTATGCTGTAAGCATGGCGGCCTGACTGCTGGAATCTGTTATTTTGGGTAAAGACCTGATTGGCATTTAGGAATCAATGCTTGGTTTTAGGTAATCATCTGCAGTAAAATAAAGGAAAAAAACAACAATAAAAATCCTTACACCGATTTGAGTTAAAAAAAAATGAAAGTAAACAACAGCAGCCCAAATATGCTTTTTTTTCGTTTTGATTCCCGCTGCCAGTGACTCGCTGCCCTGCGTGGGTTCACTGTGCGCATTTTCGTCCTCTCAGCTTCCCCTCCATTTTTTCCTGCTTCTCCCTCCCTCCTGTCTGCTCGCCGGGAAGAGGAGGCCTCAGCGCGCGGGATGCGGCAGCTTTTCTAGTGGAGCATCGTCAATGCCGAGGCCGCGCTCGTGCCGCTGCGGCTCCCTCAACATCCTGAGTCTCTGCTCACATGAGCTGCGACTGTTGCATAGACTCTTGGTGCGTGGTCGGGTACCACGAGGTGTAGCTGGGGATGTAAGAGCCGGTTGTGCCAACCGAGGTCTTCACGGTGGTCGGGGATGTCCAAACCTGAGCAACCGTAGGCGAGCCGGTTGAAAGTCCACGGCCGGTTGCTAAAACGTTTGTGTCGATTGTGTTGCCGCCTTGCTTCATTAGTTTCTTAAATTTGGATCGTTTATTCTGGAACCAAATTTTTACCTGGAGGAACAAAAAAATGAAAAATTAAGATATGAAAGAGAAAAAATGGGCTTTTACGCACAGATTACGCACAGTTTACGCACGTATCTCATGCATGAATAGCAGTAATACAATTATAAATTGCAGTAGCAGTGGGAGATATTTGATTAAACTTGCCTGTGTCTGAGTCAGACCCAACGACGCAGCCAGCTCAGCCCTCTCCGGTAACGCCAAGTATTGCGTTTGCTGGAATCTCCTGTTGAGCGCTTGGAGCTGTAAACTGGAGTATATAGTCCTTGGTTTTCTAATCTTTTTCCCCTTGCCGTTAAATCGCACCTCCCCGCCTTCTACCACTGTGTTCTTCTCAGCTTCTGGTGCTGCTGATGGAGACAAAGGAGATGTGAGAAAAGATGATGAAGCAACTGCGACCAGCACCGCTATGCGACAGCGAACACTTGAAGCACAAGTTTTACAGGCTGTACTTTAGGTATAATTACCCCTAATTGCATACATTGTTTATAGCGTTACGCAATAAATAATTGCTGAGTCCAATTGTACATCTGGGGTAGAGATCTGTTAGGCGCAGGCGGTGCGCAATAATTCAACATGCGGGGAAAGGCAAGGACAAATGAGCAAAGATGCCGCTGCGCGCTTACCTGGATCCTCCAGCCGTGTCTGTGTGAGCCCAGAGCTGTTCTGGTAGGTCTGTACTGTACTCAGGTATGGACTGGTTGGATGGCTACCGACGGAGTTTACGTACGGATAACCCAAAGATCTGGGGAACGAAGATGCTGGGCTGTAGCTGTCGTGCTGCGTGTGACCTGTAGAATGTAAACAGTGCATGGGATAGTGTCCGTGAGACATGGAGGAAGGAGACATTTGTTGACTCGGGGGTCCAAACTCCATGAAAACGGCTTTTCCTGAGGCAGGGCTATTAAGACCTTCTGGAATCGTGGTCATTGTCATCTCTTCTGGCGGTTCCCTCCTGTCTCCGCTCCGCTTTTGTTGTTTTCCTCCTTTTGTGATCTCAGCTAAAGGATGGGTCCCAATTTAAGCCGGCCTGATTTTTTCTCCTTCCATTCATAAGAAAATTCAGTTTGCGCCTGTGAAAAAGTCCTGGGAGTGATGCTGTGGACCGAGACAAACTCGCTCAAAGGTTTGAATCTGGAACTCATGAATATTCATCAAAGGCAGTCGCTGATTGGTCCACTCTTTGCGACAGAGAAGCCCATTGGTGAGGCTGGGGTTGGGGTCCGAAGAACCTGATAAAGTCAAGAAAAAAAAAAACCTACAAAGCCTTAGATCTTTTTTTTTTCTTTTTACTTTACATATAAAGATAGGATTATTTTTTGACAAAAAGCGCGCTTATTTCAGGATAGCAATACAAGCATTAAAGGTGGCATCTATAATGGAGTTAAACAACACTTTCCTCCCAGTCACAGCTGCTTTGTCTGCTGGCCAGTCTGATTAAAGCATTTTTTTGATTAAAGCTCCTAATGTGCCATCAGGAGGAAGGCGTATATTAGCATAACACTGTCGTTCAATTTTCATAAGTAGGTCTGTAATTAGTCATGTATTTAACACGGAGAGCAACCTGAGGTGTCAGTTACACCTGCAGCAGACGGATAAAGCTCTAGAACCTCAGGTATAGGCCTAGTGATCCTTTATGACACCTTAAACGTTTGTAATATATCACAATATTTGAGATAATATATTACCCACAATCCAACGTCTTTAACTGCTTTTTTTTGTTACATACTTTATAATATTTTTGTTTCTTTAATAATCTCAATTTGAGTCTAAGTAACCATTATAGTTTGTTTAAATTGAATTAAGCTGCAGATTGACATTAATATTTGTTCATGTGCTGACAGTCGCCTTCTGTGTTGCAGACACATTTTATTTTTTTTCTTCTGGAGCACAGTAATCACCCTTATTTAATTTCAACTCAAGGTCACGAGAGTTAAAAGGGAAAAAGGTGTTTTAAGACCGAGTTCAAAGGATAGGTGGGACACCAGCATGGAGGGAAAGTATTAAGACAAAAAAATAAGGCAGGGAATTCTTTCCAGGATTTTAATCCTCCTATTGCATAATATCAGATATGAATAATTTAATAAAACAAACTACCGTGGAGTTAAGCTGAAAACAAATTATATCCGAGGTAGTATATATATATATATATATATATATATATATATATATATATATATATATA
>NW_015151683.1:121591-149178 GCF_000732505.1 Cyprinodon variegatus
AACACTCTTCTAACTGATCAAGTAAAAAATGTTATTTACAGATTTCAGGAATCAAAACCATATCATAACGGTTTGCACAGTAAGTTGGAAGGCCTCCTTTCCATCACCCTAATCTATTTCTTTCTCCACGGATTCTTTATCCTACCCAGGTCTATAGGGCCAGCCCAACATGTTTAATACATTATTGGTGAAATTCAGAAATGAATTTGAGCCTAGATATCTCATGGGTATCAATACCTTTAGGGTACATGTATATAAATAAATAAATTTCTAAGAAATTGAGACTGCTCAATATGGCTTTATGTCTAGGAACGCCCCTGGTGTTAATCAGCTTAAGTCTGAGGACGCACACTTACTTTGGTTGTAAATGATCACGTGACGGAGAAGAAGCAGACAGATGTGAGCCATCCGAGGTCAGGGATCCTCCTTAGGATGAAAGCAGAGGAAAGTCTCCAGCAGACCTCTATTTTCCTCTGCATTAATCTGCAGACCGCAGCTCCTCTGCCGCAGTCGCTGCGCAGTAGAGGCGCAGCCCCGCTCCTCTATCCGCGGTCCCTCCATCATCTCCACCTGAATAACAAATTAAAGGCGGTTAAATTCCCTCACTGCGATTATCAGAGTAATTGCATAATTGAACCGCAAACAGAATGAGTAAGTTGCAGAATGTGTTATCAAAAAAATGCAGGCGCTGACATCAGAACACGTGCGCGCGTGTGTGTGTGCCACAATGTGCCAGGCGGCTTTCGGATGCTTGGATTTAAAGATTTCTGTGAAATATAGGCTATAACGAAGCTTGGTCCCCTTGTCCCCCCTCTCTCTTAAAATAGGCCAATTTGAAGTGATTTCTCCTGGAATTACTTTCGAAAAATGCCTCAAGATTTCCTCCATCAACAACGACAATGATAATGGTGGTACAACCGATAATTATCATCTTCCAGAACAGAGGACAGATTTTTTATGGGTACTTGGTGGGTGCGACTGATAACTGTCATTATTTTTCCCACGATTATAGTATCTACAGAGGGCTGTGAGCAAAACCATTAGCAGAATTGAGGCGGAATTTGGAGGAAACATGTAAAATAATAGCAGAAGTGCACTACTAAATGAGAGATGTTTACGCGATTCAATTTGGAGGTAGAAAACACTTATTTAATTTTTTTTTTTTTTTTTTGCAAAATGTTTCCAGTAACCCAAAGTAATAATCTAATACCAGATGGGTTTTCTCAAGCCTCCTCTGCGCCATTAGGATGAAACAGACATGTGATAATATTACCACACTGTCATTAATAATTTGACTCGCAGGCAGGAGGGCAGAGCAGGCCACAGCAGCGCTTCCTGCAGCGGGACTCTTAACTAGCCGCACTAAAAATAAAGTCCTCCATGCATGGATGGATGGAGAGCGGAGGCAGGACTCATTAGGAGTGAGTAGCTCTGTGGCTGAGGGTGTTTTAACACCTGCTGCTCTTCACCTGAGGGGTTAGTGCAGAGGTGGAGAGACAGGCGCGGAGAGGGGGTGCGGGATGAGGAGGGGAGAGGTGGCGGGGCTAAACGGGCCAACATGTCACCGACTTTATTTCAGTCCGGTGATAGCAGGCCCTCCTCAGATGCCTATTTATCGGAGCCAGTAAATGTTATCCAGGACCGCGGGGTGATAGAGAACAGAGGCACTCTGGTGCGTAAAAGGCGCAGCTTTGCAGCGCCTCAGTCTAAGCAACAATTAATTACTTTCACTGCAAGTGAAGAGCAATACATGAAGATTAGATATGAGCATTACCTTTTTGTTTAATTTTTTTTTTTTAGGAAATAAGAAATCCGTTAATTAGATTATATTTTTTTACGTTTTCAGGAAAATGAGTTTTAATCAGCTTACATTTTTTAAAAAAGCTCACATAAATAATACAAATATAAATATATTTCTGGGTCCAGTACGGACAGTAGCAATACATTTTACATTTACATTAATGTATGTATTTATTATGTTTAATTTTTTTATTCTTTGGGGTGGGGTGGAGGGGGAGGGCGGTTTTATGCAGCCAATCAAAGAATTGAAAATTGGCTTTTGTTCTGCACCGTCTCCGCCGTTGCTTCTCTCGCCATCCTGTAATTTGGGGCCGTCAGTTATGGCAAGATAGATGCAGCACAATTAACTCGATTCTGGGTCTATTTTCACGTTCAATGCTGCGTCAAAATTTGGATTGATTTTGTTTGCTGAGTTATGCGTAAACATCGGGGGGAAAAAATGAATAATAGTATGTGAACAACGAGACGGTTGCACTGGTAAAGATGATGCCCTATCACAGAGGTCAAATGGATGATTGGATTCATCTTTATCTAAATCTTTTGTTTTCCTCTCATTTAACAGATTTAACATTTTGATTAGTTTAGAATATTTTAATGATGAATCCTGGACGTGTTGATAATAAAAAAAATCTTACATTTTAAAGGTTTGAAGCTATTTCTATATATATCAATTCAAGATTATTTATGTATCTAATTTTCTTTCTTATTGTAGTGAACATAAAATGAAAAATAAAAATAAAGAAAAACTACATTAACACAAAAATCAATATGTAAATCATTATTTTCTTTATAAGAGCTAAAATTAAGTAAATTACCCTCAAGTTATTTCTAACACAATTTAATATATAAGTACAACAGCTGTTGTTTCAAGGCTAATAATTTAATATGCATTTGAGTAAAACCATTAACTTACATCACTCCTTAATAATCCAGTCATATAGTCACATTGAGATTCATATGATGGGATTTTATTTTAATAAAAATGAAAGTAAAAGTGGATTTTCCAGAAATGTCTTCCTATTATGTAAAAAAATTAAACAAAATAGAAACTTAAATCTAGATGTGCAACTTATTAATAGTATGTTTCTTTCTTTTTAGGTACTGATGACACCAAGTTCCTGCTTCAAATCAATCCGAATGGACTTGCATTTCTCAAGATCAAATTGTTTAAGAAATACACCTATGTGATGGCAGATAAAGTAGAGTCATTTTTTGTGCACATATATTTCTGGATTATTTTTATGCAAATAACATTATGAATCCTGTGTTTTCTTGCATCATCTATCTCAGCCATATCCCTATTTTGCAAACTCAAATTACCCCCTATAACCCTCCTGATGAACTCAGAAAAGAGCCACAGACATCATGGTAAAACTTCAAAGTCACTTTTCAGAATCCCCCTCCACATTTTTTTTTCCTCTTCCATTTCAGCGTTCAGTGGCGCTTTCCTCCCCAGTAGGCATGGGGGTCACCGTGTGGAAAAAGCCCCCGGTGAACTGGTAGAAATGCTGTCCCCATTACGGCAGCAGCAGGGGTCAGGCCATGGCAGCAAGCACCCAAGCTGCCCAAAATTGGCTGCAAAATGACCAATTACCTGAGTGAAGGCAGAGGAGAAAAGACTTGGAAAACATGGCTTTTACTTAATTCAGCTTAACTGTAAAAGAAACTAGTGTCACGACAATGCCTTATACTTGCTGCATGTCGCAGCATCCCACCTGTTAGAGGGAAGATCTGTGTCTCGGATCAGGAAATGAATTTATAGAGAGGTGAGAAACAAGGCAAACATTTGGTAGAGTGACGTAACTGCTGGAATAATGTGAGCCGGGGGAATTATTCCACCAAAACAATGATTGATTAAACATCTTTACATGTAGGCCTTATTGAATTAATTTCCCAGCAAATGGAAAACATGCAAATTTGGCAATTAAGTCATTTGCCCATGGAGAGCGCGGCTGCTTGACGTTCAGCTGCCACTGCGCCTTTAGTCTGAAACCCTTTTTAGTTTTTTCTTTCTGTTAAGAGTTAAGTCTCCAACAAAGACAGGAAGGAGGTCAGCACTCAGCCAACACCTGAATGCAGCTCTCTTTTTTTGTGCTCCCCTTGATCCCCACAGTCTGTGCCTGTCATTAGTCTTAATGATGGAAAATTGTCATGTTGATACAAGTCTTGCTCTCCCCCTCTCTTCTTTGTATAAGTAGAAGGTGGAAGCTCCATTTGTAACAAAGTTCTTTGTGACTAAAAGCCGTGGACATTGCATTTGTGCCGCGGGAGAAAAAAAGGGGGCTGTAGATGCTCTTTCCATAGCTGGGATAATTATTCCTACTGTGACCTTAATGATTCGCTCTGTTCATCCTGCATCTCATCCACGCGCCAGGCCCTCAGCGGAGCCCCGTGTCAGGGAATATGAAAAACCCATATAATGAAACCATTTTGGGCTGATGGAAAAAAGGGGGCTACTGGAGCCGCACTTGCTACAAAGACGGCTCAATTATATGAGTAATTGTGATAATTTTCCCTCCATTCACTGCCTTCTCTGAAAGGTAAAAAACACAGATGCTGAAAGGGAAATTACTTGGACAATATATAATCTGTGAAATGGTCACAACAAAAAAAAAGATGACTGTAAGAAAGTGAAGGACTATAAATAGGTATGTTAATGCAGGGCCACATAAATACACCCTCAGAAGCTTGCAGACATAAACAAACAGCAAGCCACTGAGCTAGTCCACAAGAAGAGAGAGAGAGGAGGGGGCACAAATGGCTGCAAAAACGGGATAAAGGTAGATGTGCAGCTGCCACAAAATTAAACCTCCTTCTTCTTCTTCCTATTGATGAATTTCGGCTTCTGAAAATGCACCCCCATAGTTGGCTATCATTTGTTGTTCTCTGACAGGAAAAGGATAATTATCTCTCTCAGAGGCAGAGACTGACATGCCCTTTCGACTTTGCAATGAATGCAGAGGCTTGATGGAAAGCTCAAGGAATAATTTTCGTCTTGTGCTTTTCCTTCATGTTCAAGAGCATATTTTATCCTGGGGAATATGGAAATGACAACATTGTGGAGTGCATTAAACCATTTTGGATTTTTATTGTAAAGAAGAGTAGCCCTCTGCCTCTAAGCTTACAGATTTTGGGGAAAAACTTGCCTGTTATATTTGAAAAACAAAACAACTTGTTTTTTCTATATTTTTAAAGTTTAAGAAAAAATTCATCTAATTTTATTGGGTTTCTAAGTGAGAGATCGACACAAAGTAGTAGAAAGCTATAAATCAAAAAGCAAATGCCTAGTGGTCTTCCATTTCATTTTCAAAGAAATGCATTCAGCCAAAAATCCCAAAAGTCCAAAATAAATTCTGCTAAACTCAAATCACTAGAATTCCAAGAGAGTCCTCCTAAAAACCCAATTTGTTACAATAAAAACTAAGAAAACTACATCATAAATACCAAGTAACACAGCAGAGGTCAGGTGTTGGATTAAGGCGAAGAGTGTGAGGTTATGAAGCATTATCCTAGACTTTAAACAACTCATATTGCACATTTTCATCCATCATTCAATGGGGAAAGTATCACACAACCTCAAACCTAATTCCAAACATAGCTGTCCACATACACTAACAGGAGCTGGTAATAGATAGATGTTCACTCTATGTAAAGAAAAAAAAAGTCCTATTTAAAGTTTTCACCATGTAAGGGGCAGCAAGCACATGGAAGGAGGATCTCTGCTCAGACAACCCCCCAAAAAACTTATAAGTTTGGGAAATCACATTAAGCACACTGCTCTCACCAAGAAGCAGGGTTAGGTGATGCGTTTGTTGGCAGAGATGGTCAGAGTTATCAACGTAAAGCTGGAAGAAAACTTGAATTCAAATACAAAGAAGCAAGGCAAGACAAGGCAAATTTATTTCTATTGCACAATTTAGTACAAAGACAATTCAAAGTACTTTACACAAATCAAACAGTGCAACAGAAGCGAAATAAATAAAGTTAAACATTAGCTACATAATTCTGACATATGTTATGTAACTGTAATATATACTAAAAGCTAAAAAAACATTAAAATTTAACTAAACTGTACATTAAGAAGTATTAATGCACACCCACATCCCAGAAAGACAATGCTGCTCTAACCTAAACAAGTAATTGAATCCAGTTAAACCAACTTTATTCATTAAATTTATAAAAAAATAAAAATAAAAAAAAAACTTCAATGAATAAAGTTGTAAAAACTTATTTTAATTGATTTTTACCAACTGAAGCAATTCATTTAGGTTGGAGCAGTTTTTTCTTTTTAGAGTGCAGACCCCTCTGTAATTCAAACAACAGTACACATCTGCACCTGTTAAATATGAAGATTTTAACTTTTTTAAATAAGAAAAAAGATTAATACCTGTACCTCACAGGGTGCTTATTTCAGCACATTAATATGTTTATGGCAGAGCTTTTCAGTTAAACAAGGTAAATGCTGAAAGAAAAAAGTTAGTTTTTGGAGAAAAAAAAAATATTTCAGACTTAAGAGTATAATTAATATTTTCACAAGATAGTGCTCATCTTAACTCTGCAGGGACATAAAATACAGAAAGCACTGCCTTCTTTGATTTGAAAGTTTCATAGAGCTATCAACAGTAGAACGATCTGCTGAATCTTATTTTCTCATGTTCGCCCCCCACCACCACCAGCAGCCGGCCAGCTTTCCTTCAGATAAACCTCCCACATGTGCAGCCACCGACCGCCTGGAACAAATCATCTCAGCTGAGTTACATTACAACCTTTCAGCTCAAATACTTGTATCACACCGAAATGATGAGTCTACGTCACAAACCATGTCATCAGCCCCCCCTCCAGCCCCATATACCAATAACCTCCGTCCCATTGAGCCGCCTTATGTTTTACGGTGCCAAGACAGCACGAGACCCCCTGGTCCTACTTGATTGTGGCCCTTGTGACATGGAGGAGCAGCTTGGTCCCACCAGCAGCCTCAACTCTGCATCACACACAAATAGACAGGCACACACTAACGCTCTAAACCTCCAATCTGAAATCAGTGCACCCCACTGTGAACTTCCTGACAGCCCCCTGAAATGTTTTCAACTTGTCAGATCCCTACAGTACTACTCCGGGGAGCGGAGAACACAGCAAAACAATAATCATGTGATCAGAAATGGAGGCCATGTAAAGCCTGCAAGAAGCAGTTGGTGGCTGCATCTATCCGTCTTTTTCTGGTTCACACAGAAAAAGGTGAAATAATATAAAATAAACTGTTTGGCCACCTTGTCACAGAAGCAAACAGGCTGTGAGCTGTTTGTCAGCTGTAGCAGCTCAAACAATCTTTTTTTACAAACAGTTTTATTTATACTGACAGCAGTAAGCTGGAAAATTATTAGGATGATGAAAGGAAGATGAACACATTTTTTTATTTTCTTTTTCTGAACCCAAGACAAGCATCGGCTTAAATATCTGTTACCAAACACTGACAGAAATGTCAAAAATAACCTCTGGGTATGAAGGGTATTAATAAATTAATGATGAAGGATTCTATTTATAGATCCCATCAGATGATTTTCTTAACTGCAGAACTTTATGCTCAGGAATGGTAGTTTCTGTATTTGAAACTTTGAAAGGAAATTTTTGTAACCCTAGAGACAAAAAATGCACCTATATATAATGGTAATAGCATACAGTAAAAGCAGAAATAAAATCATTATTAAAATTGAACTAACCTGTACATTAAGATATAATACAGGCACCTCTGTAGGTCAAAAAGAATTGCGATTCCCCTCTTAAAAAAGGTCAAATGTGCACATATTAAATTATGTTTCCCAATTTCAAATAATAAAAAAGATTAAAATTGACACCTCAACCTTACAGGGTCTTTATTTCAGCACATCAAAACACAATTTTTAAGTGGTCTAAAGGTTTTTACTGAATCGTACAGTTCTGGAATATGAAAGAATGAAGGATTTATTTTAATAGTTTTCTAAAAGAATGGGTCAGTCCAATGAGGAAAGAAATAAATTAAGGCTTTTTATCTTTGCTTGCAGCTTAAACAGTGGAATGAATCATCAAATAAAGCTCACTGTGATAATCAATTTGTAATTTTTCTGCTGCATTTTTGGTTTATCAGCTTAAAGGGGCTTAGGGAATTAACTTAGCAAATCTGCTGATGTTTAAAAAGGCCTTCCTCAGCCAAATATATCCTTATACTTACCATTTTAAATGATCCCAGAAGAGCAAATAAATAAAAAAATAAACATAGACACATAACTCCATTATAAACATTTGATGACATTTAAGAAGCAGATAATAAATTCCTTTAATCAGTCTGCTTTTAGCAACAGATGTGCAAAGTTTACTGAGTTTTTTTAAATAACTTACAATCCTCAATCAACATGGAATCAATAAAATTAAATATAAGAGCTGTATGGTGCTTTTAATACAGTTTATGTGTATATTTTACCTTTATCCATGTCTGCTTTATGTTGTTTTGGATCACAAAAACAAAGTCAGGTTAAGTTAGCTCTGTGGTGCTGATGAGTCCTGCGTATCCTGTGCAGCCAGACATTTGTCTAATATCCTTTTACCCTTTTTTACTACAGCATATATAAATAAAATCTTACCACAAAGAAAAGCATAGCTCCTTTATTTGAATCCAAAATAACCGCAGGATATATTTTATTTATGAAAAAGTTAAAGTATAAAAGTTATGAGAGTGATTCAGACGAAGGCGTAACTGTAGGGTCCATCTGTTTACCTCTAGCAGCAGAGATACTGACCCTCAGACGGAGGTGGTCTGATTTTTTTCTTCTTAACCGGCAGTCTGATGTAAACCAGTCTGACCTAGAGCCGTACCTCCCAGATATTACAAGCCAGTGACAGAGAGAGGGAGAGAGAGAGGGAGAGACTCCTCTTCCAATTACACCGCTGCAGCACGGCCTGAAGCCCAGCCATCTATGGAGAAAGACAAGGCTGTCAGGGACTTTAATAAATGTAGGGAACGCCGCATGGGAAAAGTGTTGCTGTCTCAATAGAGTGGCACAGACAGGCCAAGGCTGTCAATGGAGCCCCTAATGACAGAGTAAAATAATGACAGACCCCAGTTAGAATCAGCAGGAAGAGGAAGATCAATCTGCTGCCAGAGAGGGAGGGATGGAGAGAGGGAGGGAGGATGGGGATGAAACTGTGGGCTCTTTCTTTTCCATTTTCTCAGTTTTAGCTCATCTCATACATATCTCTCTGCTGCAGCTGGCTCACGTCTTGGCGGGGCAGCTCTGCATTAAGCCCACAGTGGATCAATAGCCATTACAACTCCCTCACAGCCTGACACTTTGCAGGGTCGCAGTTGACATTTCGCTCAGGGCCGCATTGATCTCCAGTGCACAATATTCCAACCCCATGTTAGTGACCATGCCTGGGGTCTGGCTGGAATTGAAAAGCGGAGGGAGTGGGGGCTCTAGACGGCAGAGGGGCTGGCTAACCAGCTGCTCATGCTACAAGTAAACAGCACACCCCTGGATGCATTCCTCATTTTCAATCTACCGGTTTTCCTGCTGTGGCCGGTCATTCTGAGAGGCTGTATCTGAGCATCAAAGCTCAACCTGAGTGGAATTATTTATCCATGAAACAGATCAGTGAACGTGTATGCAGAAATAGCCACACTGGCATCATTAATACTAGCTTGCATCTACTCTTATAAACCATTTAGAAAAGGCAGACTAAAATAAGCACTCGCTGCAATTAAAACCTGGGAGTTTCCGAGAAACCATGCTCAAAATAAACACAGAATGCAGCAGACAACACAAAATTAGACATAATTTGACTTAATTTCTTTTTAATTGCCTTCTGAGACCAAGACGGTATCTTTGCATGCAGAGTTGCCTTGCATAGCTGCGAGGGAAAGTGTGCTTCATGCAGTAAATGTTTGTTAGGGACTGTATCTTTAAGCATAACCAGAAGAGTGGTAAATTGTATTCATTGCTTGCATGAAGTTAATCACTAAACATGATTAAAAACATACTAAACTGTTTGTAATTATTTTATTAATACAAAGAATGTTAGGAAGATTTTTGGAACCCAAGAGGTCCCAAAACAACATCTCAAGAATAGTATTTATTATTATGTTTTTTTTACATTTTAATGTGAAGCTATATTGAGCAAGCAGATTTATGTCTGTTCAGGCATTATCTATCCCTCTATTTTTTTTGTTTTTTTGTTTGTTTGAATAAGTATTTAAGTAGATCTCCAGTCGGTGCAGTAGGTTTCTTGGCATTGTGGAATCAAAGAGTAACTGTTGTTAGACAATGTATTTTTTTTGTGAGCATGTTAAAGTTATAAATCATACAACAGATATAAAAGATAAGCCAGGCAAACGTAGCCTATTATCCATAGCTACACCTCAGCAGATTTGTTAAACAAACCCTTGAAAAAATTTAACTTCTGGCAAAATTTGATAATGACCGTAAAGTTGATTTGTTTCAATAGTGAAATAAAAAAACAAAATTTGTAAAGGATATTGAACATATATATATATATATATATATATATTTCTACTATTTATTTCTGTGCATTTAAGAGAATAAAAATTTTACAAAAGGTCAACAAAAAAACACTTTCAACACAAAAATATTATAATCCAGAGGTCTTCAACAGAGGGTCTGCGACCCCTAGGGGGTCCACGGAGGTACTGCATGGGGGTCCCGAAAGTTTTGGTTGAATAGACTTTTTTTATATTCCCCCCTGCAATTTTTTCCACTAACTGAAATGTCTTTAAATACACATTAACATGAATTCAACGCACAAACAGATAAATGGAGGCAGAAGATGTCTTTCAGTCATCAATGCACACATTCAGTGACACACAGGAGCTCTTTCAAGCTGGGCACAGTTTCATTCACAACACCTGTCCCATCAATGAGGAATCAGAATCATAAAGAGAAGAGAAAGAACTGAAATGTTAGTGGTCTAAGTCCTCTTCTCAGATAGACACAGAGTCAGCTTTTCATTTTAGAGAATTAAGGAGCCAGAGTTTTAAAGAAAGGGTTGAAAGACAGAGAACTCATGTTGTTTAAGGTCCAAAGTAGGTGTCCTTAGTCAGTAATGATCCAACTAAAGGAAGTTTTAAAGACCTGCATACTTTACCTTGCTTAGAATCATAATTGTTTTGCTGTAAAACCTGAAAATCAATTGTTAAATAATAAGTCACTTAATTAATTCAGGTCAGAACATCTAGGTAGACTTTCTTTTTAGACTTTCTTGGAGCTCAGTTTTGAATTAGAGGCTAATTTTTTTTTCCGACTTAGTAATTGAAATAACTGCTAAAGAGACAATACAGACAATTTACTATACAGCTTCTACTGAAGTTAATACAACTCATTACTTACCAGGTGGTTGGCTTATTGGTTAGAGAGCTAGGCAATAAGTGACTGCAGAGGTTAGCAGCTAAAATCAGAATGGAAAAGGGTTAGATAAAAATATTGATGACTAATTTCCCAACGAAGGGACACATTGCAAAAGAATAACTACTATCTATCTATCTATCTAAATGGAAAAGGGTTAGATAAAAATATTGATGACTAATTTCCCAACGAAGGGACACATTGCAAAAGAATAACTACTATCTATCTATCTATCATTATATTTTATGTTGGAAGCTTAAGTTTTGTTGTCTGTTCATTAAAGTTATCAAGCACTTTTAAACAGTTCACGATGCTTTTTTAGGATGAGAATAAACAATAAATGGATGAAAACTGAGTTGTCTTTTCTTGAAGTCATTTTATTGAGCTGAATGTTTACAAGGTGTAGTTTATTTTCCTTCTCCTCTTTGCAGACTGTGTTGATGTGTTGTCTCCTCAATCTGCCGTTGCTGCACCTACAATGCACAAAGATTGTACAAATCTGTTACATTTCTCTTACTTTTTAAATGTTTCTGAGTGAAGCTCTGCCTGGTGTCCTAAAAATGAGCAGGAGGTTTATTTTTGCTCAGAGGAGGGGCTTAATTGTGGCATTAAACCATAATAATCCCACTGGAGACATTGCATACGATTCCAAAACAGATTTTTTTTTCTTTTTTTTTTTTGCAATGTCCATCCATCTTCTTCTGCCTATTCCATCAGGGTCATGGTGGGACCAGTGGCTATATCCGGCAGTGTATGGGTGAGAGGCGGGGTACACCCTGGACAGGTCGCAGGGCAACACAGAGACACAGGAAGACATACAACCATGCACACACACACACACACACTTAATAACAAGTTAGCGAAGCCAATTAACAGTCAATTTTTGGACTGTGGAAGGAAGCTTGAGTCCCCAGAAAGAACCAATGGATGCACAGGGAGAACATGCACATACATACAGTGCTACAAATTTCCACCATGCAGCCTGTATGTAAATATCTGCACTCACTGGTTGATCACTGCAGCATGGAGCTGATTAGACTGTGATTTTTTTTGAGGTGTTAATAAATCCCAGGTTCCTCTAATTGCAGCCTCCAGTTTGTTGGCATTGTTCAGTCTGCTGTCTCTCATATCTCGCCTGACAATAGCCCAGACTTATAGCTGCTCTGCAGTCACGTCGCTCTCTTTCAGCAGGCTGAGCCAAAAGGGGTGGCGAAGCTTTCGTCTAGTCTCTTCTGTCCAAACGTGTGACCCAGAACAGCCCATCAGAAACACAGAGAACACACTTATACTGCTGCTTCAGCACAGTCTCACAAAAAGACCCCCCCCCCCAACTCTTCCCAGTGGATATAGAGCCAGGCAAAGGACAGGTCTAATGTTTATAGAGTGCATGCTGTTTGAATTGTAGGTTGTCACATGGAATTAAATCCCAAATGTAACCCAAAATATTTTAGCCTGCATGATGAGCATAAACTATATTTTAAAAGTCAAAATATGTCATTTGGGATTGATTATGGACAGGAAAAGTCCCTCTCAATGAGATGAACCCGCACTGTGGGCTGAGCGTTGTTTTCATTCCCGTCTTCTTTCAGATCCACCCCTTTTGTAAAGCTCCAAAGTCACTTGTTTGACTGGTCAATTGCTATGTTTTCCCCCCTCACAACCACACAAAGTCAAATTGATGTTTTCTCAGCTCTGTCTTATGCTAGTGCTTGAAGGAATTATTCAAAGTCTCCTTTTATCAAATAACAACTTGAAATAGGCTAATGCAGAAATAGATTCAGAGAGAAATTCCAACAACTTCTATTTTTCTTAAAAAAGAGAAGATCATTTTTTTTTAACTCTTTTCTTTCTAAAACAAATAAAAGAAGCGTTTTCATATACAGTAGCTATTGAGATATCCAACGTGTGTTTTTATGTCAAGATGTTAGGAGTTGGGTTTCACATTCAGAGTTGCCCTCAGGACAGCCAAACGTAGCAATCTGCTCCGGAAACACCTGCAGAGAGCAACACATGTTGGTCTGCACACATGAACTGTTCAGAATACGGAGGACCGTGACCTTGTTTGGAGCATTTGCAGCTCTGGATGTTGTTGAAACTCCTTTGGAACAGAAAGAGTCACAGAAATGATGGCGGATTCTGCATCAAGCTTTTTCTGTTGCTGTGCAGCAAGCTAAGAAAGTTTACTCCCTCCATGCAGCCTGGATAAATTAGCCCCAGAGCCAGTGTGTGGACAGCAGCTGGAGTGCAGGAGTCAGCTCTGGCAGCGGTGATAATCAACAGGGAGGATGTGGGGAGAGAAAACCCTGAGGGGGGAGGAGGAGGAGGAAGAGGAGGGGGGTGACTCTGATCTTACAGGCCCAATCAGAGCTCAAAGTGGAGTCGAGGCCTCATGCAGTGTAACAGCACACCATTGCACTGCAGCTCTCTACATCCTGGACACAGAGCAGGTCTCCTCCCTTAACGGCTGCTTAACCCTTTCACAGTGTGTAGATGTGTGTGTGTGTGTGTCAGTGGCTCCCTGGGCCCTCATTCGCTCATCACTGCGCTAATCAGCCTCAGAGACAGCAGCTGCAGGGAGCCCCACTCCTAACCTGGGCTGGAGAGGCTGTTGTACTCAGCAAGAGCAGAGCAAATACAGAGCTTAGTGTTCTCGACGGGGACCACAGAGAGCCTGTACATCCAACACCAACAGCTTCATCTTTTGTGTCACATTCAGATACAAAACATGTGCAAACAAACTGCCTCTCTAACAAAAGAGGTGGCACCTCTGTGTTGAAAATCTTAACTGGATTCAGTGTTTTCCACTTATTCATTCATGATTTTGTTTAAGTAAGAATTCATAATGTAGTCCAGATAAAACACAGGAATAAGGATTGAAAGGTCAATTCCAGTGAAGTCTATATTTCAGGTAAGTAGAGTTGGAGCTAAATAACTTACAATACCAGTAACAAGTTAACATGTATAGTCATTTAGCTCAGAAGGGGAATCTTATAGATTTACTTCAGACAAGCTGATATACTTCAGGTGTCCTCAGATTTTCACAGCAAATTCAGTACTTGGTCAAAGATGGTTTTGCATAAATCGTTGCATCAATGCATCATGGCATGAAGGGGATTAGTCTACAGCTCTGATGTGGTGTTCAGGCAGCTATCAGAGTGGCTTTCAGCTCGTCTGCATTTTTGTTCTATTGTCTACAATCTTTTAAAATGATCCTTTAGATTCTCTTTGGGGTTTAGGTGAGACCAGTTTGCCTGCCAGTCAAGTATAATGATAAGATGGCCGTTAAAGCAGGTACTGGGACTTTTAGCAGTGTGTGCAGGAAAATAAAAAGCAGTGTCTCCATAAGGGTGACCTGGAGAAGACTGAAACCACTTTGATATGGTTCAACACATCAGGAACATCTCAGGTAGCTTTAAATTGTGTGCCCCTTGTTCCTCTAGACATTATTCATATTTTTATTTCGGAGATCATTGAGCAACCAAGCAGAAGCCCAGTTGTTTTCTTCTAAATATAAACTTCTGAGACTTTCATTTGACTCGGTTTAATAGAGTAGACAGGTTGCAATCCATGTCCTGGACATATCTGCATCTTGTAGCTCTTTTGGTTCTGATTTCAGCTTTATTTTCCAACTTGTCGATTTAACTCCACTTTTTAGTGCCTGACAATACATAAGGGGCCGAAATGTGCTCAAAGACACAGCACTGTAAAAAAAAAAAAAAAGGAAATGAAAGGTTGACAGAACTGAAAACGTTAAGGAAACAAACATCAGCAATTTTTTTTATGAGGTTTAGTACTTTAACTTAATAATTTAAGTTTTTCTTTTAAGTTTGACAAACTTGGCATTTTATTGAAATACAGAATTTTTTTACCGAACTTAGGTAAGTAGTGGTGAAAAGGTAATGAATAAACTACAAATATACTTTTTACATAAGAATCGATGTGACTCAGTAGGTTTATTTTCTTCTATATTTCTATCTAAGCCTTTTATATTTCAGGGGGAGTAATAGTCAAAGTTTTGACCCCTCTGACCTTCATGGTTGCTCCAAGAAGCAAGTGCTCATCTTGCCGAACACTAAGCCACCCCATGGCGGCTCAAAATATCTAATTACTGTTAACTTAAACATCAACCTCAAACTTACATTAAAATAAAATGAAAGGCCTTATTTTGATTTAATGGATCATACGATGTTATCTTAATTGCTAGCATCTCTTTGGGAGCAATTTCTATTGTTTAAATTGAACATTAAAGAACATTGAGCCTCTAACTCAAAAGCTCAGCTGAACTTTCACCTTTTTGCATCAACTAACAAAAAACTTAATAAAGTTAAAGATATTGCTGCCTTGAAATTACTTAAATTATTGTCCCTTTAGTCAACACTTAGTTTTTTTGTGTTTACACAATGAAAAATTGTTCTTCAAGCTCAAGAAAATGAAGCTGTTTTTTACTTTGAGGATAAGGAAATATAAATAAAGAAAATATATTTTTCTGCAGAGAAGACTACACTTAAAGTTAAAGCTATATATTAAGGAATACTAAGCCTTGTACTGCTTATATGGTGCCAAGTTGATAAAATTATTTGCATCCAGATATCAACATATTCTATGACATTTGGCTTCAGACGTGTTCAGGTTGCTGTACAGATGTTCAATACACATTTATTTTGAAGTTACCCAAACCTCCCTCGGCTACATGTTCTGCTAAGTCTGTGTGAGCAGATCCTCTTTCTTGGAGCATCCTCATATCCTCACATCGGCACTGTGAAGGTGACCCGGCATTACCAACTCTTTAACAAGCCGTACCTCACAACCCTTTCTAAGCTGCTGTTATCTCTGTTTCTTGACCGTATTTCTGTACCACACTCTTCCTTCCAAATAACTTTCCGCCCTTAGACACAGCACTGTCAACAGTTACAGTAGCTTCTTTAAGAGTAAGCTTTTGTTGCTTTCATTTCCTGCAGTGTGTCAGTGACTGTCTGCTGGACAACTGTTAAGAAAAACACTCAGAGGAATAGTCGGATTTAATATACTAACTTGAAACATTGAATTTCGTTGGGTTTTGTGTCAACTCTAAGCCAAAATCATTCAAAATGAACTGAAGGGAACTATATTACAAAAATATTATACAAATCTAAAATATAAGATATTCTAAAAACTGTTTAATCATAAATTCATAATTTACACAAATAAACTGTTTCTTATTTACTTAGTAACCACATAGATTTGTAACCACATCTGATCTTATCACAGACGTGATAAAAATCAATATTAAAATGTAAGATTAAAAATACAAAAAAAGTCAAAAGTTTTAAATCTTTAACGTAAACTGTACTTAATGCACTGAATAAAAAAACAAAACAAAAACAACACATTTATTAGAAACATGCATCAATCCCACAGAATATTATAACATTCCCCCATGTTTGCATGGAAATGGTGGTCAGGGTTGCATTAATAAGCACTTTTATCCATCTTTGCCAAAAATGCACTGATTCTCTGCAATGAAAAGCACCATGATGTATACACAGAAGAGTTCAGCAGTTAGAGGATGTAGATAAGCTCTTTTTTCCTGCATCAGAAAAGAGGAGCTCATACATGTGGAAGACAAAAAGTTTCCACCTGTTGCTGCAAAAACAGCTTAACTGAGCTGCTTCTTCCATAGAAAAAGGTTTGGGATTGTAACTTTGCCATTTTAACAGGAGCTAAAAAGGTTTCGTCATCATACACTGGAAAAAGGATCTTAAATTAAGTAATACATTTCTTAAATTAAGTGTATTTATCCTTAATTTGAGTAAGTAAATGAGATGGTCTGTCAATGGAATTTGTATTTTTACTCTTAAAAAAAGATAATTAGATAACATGCCCTTGAAATAAGACAATGCAATTGTGAATTCTTATTTTAAATGTCAATTTTCTTGTTCTATTGGCAAAACGTCTCTTTTTACCTCCTCAATCCAAGAAAAAATGCACTTATTTTAAAAAAAAATGACTTATCTAGATTTCGATTTTCTCTAGTGTATAAGAATACAAGCAGAAAGTGCAACATCTTTATCACAAAATGAGCAGAGACCCAGTTCAACTGCTTTATACCTAAAGAAAACACATCACAACATATTGTCAGCATCTGATTTAGACAAATCTCCAAGCTGATGTAGTTCCTTTACTTCTAAATGCCACCATTCTGCTGGATGTCCGTCCAGATTCTGAGCCATTGGATGCAATTAAAAACCTGGAGACGACTCAGTTTGGTAATTGAAACTGAGTCCTCACCTTTGTCAAATAATAGTAAATAACATTTTGTGATGACACCGATGAAGCTGGAACATGTTGGTTTACTCAATGCATATTGGTCATTTTAATGTAAACTTTGAGTATTTCAAACCCAGCTGAGGAGAGCTACTAATGATGTTCCTTCCTGCTCAGCCTGAGTGGGAGAGGAATAAATCAGGGTGAGTTTAAATAAAGCCCTGATGAATGTTAAAGGGAAATAATGTCCACTGTTATTCCCTGTCCGTCTCTGCAGTGCTGGCTGCTGTGGCTTATCCCCAATAAGTCAGGCTGCACGCGTCTAGAGCGGTTTATCAGCATTGGCCTTGCGCTCTGCGGTGATGGAGGGCATGGAGGAACGTCCGGACAGGTGGGGTCAGAGCTGGGTCCTGATTGCACAGCTGCTGTTCCTGCTTCAAGTCTCAATAGGAAAGCAGCATATTCCAGCTTCCTGACCTTTAAATCCATTCATCCACTAAAAAAGAAAAAAAAAAACAGACATAGCTGCCTCATTTAATTCCGTGCACTCAAGTCTAATATCAAGTGTCTGATTTAACTATGATTCATTTCGTGACACTGTTTAAACAACCGCAAATAAACACAATGATGAACATTTATACAGAACAAGAAGTCCGAGAAGAGATCCATGTGATACTGGTGGAGCCAGCAGAATCTCTGAAGCCCCACTTGACATGACATGTAGCAACGATTTTATGTTGTCTGTCAAATATACAGGAAAAAAAAAAATCAATGCAACTTGACAGCGTTACATAAAGAGCCTTTGTGTCTTGATATTTCTTTTCTGCTGGCGTACTTTTGTCTGGGGTGCAGCGAGTCGCTCTGCATGCCCGGGGGGGAGAAGTTCTGCAGAGAACAATGTGGGAATCAAACAGCATGTGTTATCTTTTCTCTGTAGAGCTGCATCTTCACAGATCATTTCATACAGCAACACCATCCATCACAGCACACAGGATGCAGAGTGTATCTTTAGCAAGAAACCCAGAATGTGGATGCAAAACAGCTTCAAAATACAGGATTAATGAAGAGAGGAGAGTTAAGATAATATCAAATTAACAAGATATTATTTTTGGCTTCTATTATTAACCTGATGTGTATTTTTCTAAATCTGACTTTCTGTTCTATATTTGTTCTACTTACAAAATTGATATGTGCCTTTGAAGAGGCAGTTATTCTAAGTTAATAGGACGATTTATAAAGCTAATCAAATATTTAAAGCACTCCCTCAGCATCCCACACTAAGTGCATCCATCTGCACATAATTACCTGGAGTTCACATTCACAATTCCATAGGAAATTCAGGGGAAAGTGAAAATACAAGCACATATATGGCAAGGGCAGAACCAACCAAGGAAATATACAAAGTAGGATGCTGCTTCAGGTCTGCATGACCACCCCAGACAGAAAGACACTAGTAAACTATTAAAGAAAGGAAGTTGGAAGCAATGCTGCTTGTCCAGGTGCAGGAAGACAGCCTGAGATGGTACATCTGCATGGGCAAGGGGACCTTCAGGCTTCAACCTGCAAGTCTCAGGCTAGGCTGAACGCTGAGGCCTCCCACTCTACCTCTCACCCTGAAGAGGATCAGTGGTGGCTTAGAGCTGCTGGGGTAGGGAGGGGAACAAGTGGGGCTTTTGAGGAGCCCTCTGCCAGTCAGACGGAGAGCTCCAGGCCTCCAGCCCTTGGGGGTAAACCTCTCAGACTGCCAAGCAAAATACTGCAAGAGGCTCGCAATTACAGAGACAGTCAAAGGCCACACGCAATTTCCAGAGCTATTTACACAGTTAGAATCCCCCTCCTCCTTCCAAACCTGCCAAGAATAGGCAGAATTAAGATGGCAGGGAGAGTGAGGGTACTCCTTAAATACATTTTGGCCACTTATGGCTTCAGTCCATTCACAAAGCAGCTGAAGGCTGCACGTTTGAAGTGTACCAGCTATGCAGCATGTATAAAACAAGAAACGTCTATAAATGCATCATCATTTATGGAGTGCATGAACTAAAAGGCACCTGTTCACCAACAGCATAGGGGAAAATATAGTTTAGCTGCTCATTTTCTTATTGGCAGTTGGGATTATGACCCAACTAGCATGTTCTACAGAAATTATCATCATGAATTTTGACTTTTAGTTCTATTTTACTGTATATTTGGGACACTCCTCACACCTTGAGTTTATTTGGTCATTTTATATTTTCTGTGGTAATTTCCCAGTTTTAGCTAATTTGAATTTGTTAATGTAGGTTTTGGCCCTTGGGTTGCTTGAGATAAACCTCTTTCTGAGTTAGGCCTTTTTCTTTCATGTTTGTCATGTTAAAACCACAAAAATCTGTGTACTTTTCAGTATTTTATGTAATATACCAACATCAAGTAGTCCATAGTTAGGAAATGTTAAAAAAATAGATGGTTTTCAAAATTCTTTATAGATAAAAATCTGGGAAGTGTGGCGCATAACTTTACCCACCCTGGCTAATATTTTGTAGAACTAGCTTTTACAGCAACTACAATTGCACATCTTTTGAACCTGGTTCTAGACTTTGACAAGGCCGTTCTTTCACATGCTTTGACCCAAATCTGAAGATGAACCCATAGATGCATCACCACAGAACAATGCTGTCACCACCATGTTTAACACTGTTGTGTCTAGAGTGACATGCACTATTAGACAGTGCTTTCAGTGTAAGCTAAGGAGGTGAATTTGAATCCCAGATGACCAAAACTTCTTCTTCCACATGTTTATTGTGCCTGGTTTGTAATTAAATGTAAAACAGATCCCGTCATTAACTCCTTTTGCGATTTCTATTTTCTTGCCACATTTCAACAGTAGGCCAGATTTTTTTAGGGCTAATAGTCTCTAAGGTGAGACGTGGAGCCCCTCTTGGTCCTTAACAATATAGGTTGTGCTGTCTTTAAAAGAAATGAAAAACCATTTGTTATTTTCTCTAAAATTATGCTCTTCTTCCAGTCAATCAAATTGAATTCATAAAACCTCAAAATGCCGTATAGCAGCATGCAAAATGTACCTTCTGTTAAACTTTTATTAAAATCTAAAGAAAATTGCTTTATTTCTGCAAAATGCGAAATAGTTAAAGTGGTGTGGATATTCTTCTAAGGTGTAGTTTTTGATCATTTTATGACTTTACTGCAGCGCTTTGTTTTATTGCAGTCATGCAGATTTCCTTTTTTTTAGCCTTCGTCTTTTTTTTATGTCTCTTATGCATTTCCTGCTAAGCTGCTTTGTGTGGTCGGTGAAGCACTTTCTAAAATGTCAGTTTCCTAACTTCTAACATCTTGGGAGATGAAGAATAATCATATCTGAGGTTTTTGTAATTAAGCTTTTTCTTTTGAAGTCTACAGAAATCAGTCATGTTATCAGGCTTCCAGATTAAACAGAGGCAAAATACGCTCTTTTGTCACTTGCCAGAACATAAAAGAAAAAACAACTCAGGATCAGATGCTCCAAATGCCTCACAGAAGTACAAACCAAACCATAAAAAAGGATAAATTTGATGGTTCAAGAATCTCTAATTGCCTGCATTACTACAGCACCATCTTGCTCTGCGTTCGACACTCTGCCAACTATATCCCTTCATCTGCCAAGCGTTGTGAGATTATGCAGAGAGTCGGTGCAAAACCCTCCGCCAGCTCCCCCTCCCAGGGGATCCAGGCAGCCTCCCACAGCTGTTCTCCAGGTCTAGAGCCTGTCCAGAGCTTGGCAGTTCCTTTTACTTTAGAGACAGCCTGCCTTAGGGGGTAGGTGTGTGTGGGTCGGGGGGGCTCTGATAATAACAACATCTAACATGCAGGCCCCGGGTCAGGTGAAAAACCGTGACCCCTTTACCAGAAACCTGGACAGGAGCCAAGACACAGAGCCGTGATGCAGCCTGGGAGAGAAGGGCGAGGAGATCCACAGGGTGGGTGGCGGCACCTTTTAAGGTCTCCTTTCACTTCCTGCTTAATGCACTACCACCAGTCTGGAAGCCCATCAAGGGAGGGTTGGAGGATAGTTTGGGGCAGCAGAATGATAAATTATAAATGCAACAACTAAAGCATATACCTGGCAGTTTGAAAAAAGTGAAAACTAACAATAAGGTGGAAGTGTTTTGCTGCGCTGAACCAAAAACAAATAAAAACTATAAAAATTATATAGCTGCTTTTAGCTTGAATTGTTACTAGCCTATAGCATTATTCTCTATAAAGGAACCACAAAGTGAAACTTCTATATATCGTAGCAGTTTATGTACATGTGTTCCAACAGCTCCAACCCATTTGTGTCTAACAGGTCAGCCAGCGGTGCATTCACGGTTTCTCACATGCTCCATCCGTTTGGGGAATACTTGGCCCTAATTATCGCCGAGCATCTGGCAAATGTCAGCGCGCCTCTGTGTGCAGATTTTCTTATTTACTCAGTAAGCCTGGCTTTCAGCTGGAACAAACACAGCAGAGAGCTTTGCAGTGTTTCACACAGGCGTCCTGGGAGAGTGACATACAGTATGTGTAGTGTTACAGCAGCCGTGTCATTATCCAGCCACTCTCTGGAGTTTACTGAGCATTCCTGGTGCCACTGGAGGGTCCTTCACACCCACACAAACATGTCCATTACTCTGTTAGTGAAGTAAAATACTCCTTGTGTGGTTTAGTAGAAGTTTCACACACAGGATTTTGTGAATGATTTCGGTTTTGGAATTGAAACTGGAATTGAGGACAAGATCACTACTTTGAATGTCTGTGTTGATGTTAAAGCAGGCAAGGGAGGACCCCAGGTGGTGTAAATGTCTTCAGAAGGTGTGCAAGGATATCTAACTTTCATTTACAAGAAAAAAAAAATCTATATCCATTAAAATATCTTCAATTTTGAAGGGTTTTCCTCTTTATTACTGTTTATGTTTAAATGATGACAGCATTTTCTAATTCACCTGTAATCAGAGCATTTCTAAAATATGCTGTTGCTTTCAATTAAAAGCATGTCTTGTACCATAAAACACAGATCCTCAGTCAATATTCAAACTCCTTGAACCTTCTAATAGTTTATGTCCTAAGAAATATAAAGTTCATTGCATTTTTAAAGAAGCAGACCAACACAAAGCGGTGCACAGTTGTCAAGTCACTCAGAAAAACTGTAATGCGTGATGCAATCGATTCCCTTTAGATGCATAGTTTGGTTCGCTGTGGTAGCAATGTTTTGTTAAGACATAAAATCTATGTTATAGAATACATGCATCATCATGAAAAAAGAACACATAACACAAAAGAACAAAGTTTTGAAAAGGTTTAAAGCACAGTTGATTATAAGTTTTATTTAAATAGATTTCGGAACAAAAAGCAATGGTTCTTCTGTAAACCTACTGTGACATGGATGTCCACCTGAACTAAAGTTTAGTTTAAGAGGTCCATGGTAACTGTGGAGGAATAAGGGGGAGAATCTGTGGACAGGGGCACCTCCACAAATCAGGCCTATGAAACAATAGAGGAATGAAAATCAGAAATCCACAAGAATCTCCAAGCCAGGTAGGGAAACAGCAATCAAGTCGGAGGTGATCTGCTCAGATGTGACCACAACTGATCTTTCTGGCCTTTGTGGCAAAGAGAAACTTTGTTTGTTAGAAAACTAATATTGCATTTCACCCTTAATTTAGCAACCACTAAAAACAAACACAATGATGACAGCATCAGGCTGAGGGAATGTTTCTCTTTAGCAAGCAAAGGATAAATGCAGCACAGTCCCTGAAAAATACTTTTTACAGGCTGAAAAAATCAAATCAAATAATCCAATCAAAACTTTATTCATAAAGCGCTTTTCAGGCCATGGGCAACACAAAGTGCTTACATGGTAATACAGACAGATGAATGTCTAGATAAAAAACAAGCCTTCACAATTAGGTACCAGCACAGCACACACATATGCACACACATATGCATGTGTGTGCATATGTGTGTGACATGACATCTGACCCCTAATTGCTGTCTCTTAACTAAAGTCCTAAAAATGAATAACCATCTTGCTTGAGGCTGCTGGGAGGAAGCAATATGTTGAGGTTCCTTTCATATCAATAGCCCACCCATAAATAAAATAGAATGGAATGAAATTAAAATAAGTAAAATAAGATAAAATAGAATTAAATCAAAAAGCTTGGATAAAAAAGGTAGATTGTGAGGCTCTTTTTAAAAACATCAACAGTGAGAGTCTCTCTGGACCATAGCGATGGAAGAAGGCCTCGCCGGGAATTTTGGCTCTCACTTTAGGAACAATTAAAAGGCCGGTACCAGAGGACCTCAAGGTCCACGAGGGTTCAAAATTTAAAGGTAACTCAGATAAATAAGAAGGCCCCATAACAATAAGACATTTAGAAACCACTAAAAAAGAGCCTCAAACGCTCAGGGGCCAATGCAGCTATTTTAAAATTGAAGTAATGTTGCTCTTCCCTCTGGTACTAATCAGAACTTTGTTTTTGTTTTTTTTCAGGTTGTGTACTTTCCAGCTGGACAACAACCCTAGATATTCAACCTGAGCCGCAGCAAAATGGATGAGATCAAAGTAAATTTATTAGCTTGAAGATTCTAGTCAAAGTCCTGACCTTAACCAATTATAGTTTTCTTATATAAAGTTTTCTTCATTCAGTGACTGAATTTGAGTTATTTTGAGAAATGTGCAAAAGAAAACCCATGTTGGTAGATTTTCCATCCTAATCCCAGTAAACTTCATATCTATGGGCTTTTTTATACAGAGACATGCAAAGATAATTTGGGTTTTATATATAAACCTAAAGCATATATTATGTTTAAGCCTCTGCAGAATCTTGCACCACTTTTTGTTGGTCTGTTGTATAAAATTGAAATAGATGCATTAGGATTATGGTTTTATTTGGTGAAACTATAAAAAAAGTTTGAGGGAAACAACTAATATTTGATTTAATATCTTTAAATCCCTAATTCTGTGCTTTCTCCTGGTTTAGGTGTTCCTGTGAAAAACACCCAGCTGATAAAAGCTGGTAATTGTGCTCACACTGTGCAGAACAAGACAGGCAGAGCTCAGTCAGGTGGGCTCGATCTCAGCCAGATCTCCAAGCTGACATGATTACTCAGAGGCTTCCTGTCTCCTGGACCCTGATACCATCTCAGTCTGACTTCTCCCTCCCTCTCCGCTCGGTCCCAACCTTTAGATAACAACAATTACAGCCTAATGGGACAGTCTGAATTAGAAAACTTCATCCAGCAAAGCAACATGTCTATCCAGCTCCAGCAGCATGGCTCATTTAAGAGATTAATACCCGACGAGGCCCCTCAGCACAAGAAACCTCACATTTTGGCTCGTTCAAGGAGGCCATTCATGTGCAGATCACAACATAAAGCCCACTGTTAATGCTCGTTTTCTACAGATACAATTAAATCCTCCACGCTGGGCATAACACTGACACATGAATGTTTCCTCCACCTCGTAATTACTCACAAGTAATTTTTAGTTAAACACACTGAAAATTAGTCCTCAGTGGATTTTTAACCAACTTCCTGGTGGATGTTGTTAATGTCATATTTCAGGCTGCTCACGGAGTAAATGAAAACCAAATGCCACAGCAGGTTCCAGTCAGAGTGATTATATGAAGCACGATGACTTGAAAAGCTCGGGGTCGTTTGCATTTGTTCAAGTCAATTAAAAAAACACAACAGAAGGAGAGGAGTACAAAAAACCAGTTTAGGAAATTAGGCCTTTTCAATAAGCTTCCTCGTATTTAACGAGCTGTAAGGAAGTAAAAGATTGTTCTGCAGGCATGCATCACTTGTGGCAGAAATAACAAGTCTGCTCGTGCTCGCTGTCAATCATACTAACAAAATGCAGCGCATTATGAGTAAAAACTGATCTATTTTCATGTCATCTGAATAGTAATCCACCCAAACACACAATTGATTTGAAAGGGTGACCTCAGTTGGGCAACGGAAACCACACAGAAATCAATCACAGCAAACATCCTGTTCAGATACAAAAATAGCCAAAGGTTTATTTATACTTTGCTCTCAAAGATCCAATTTTCCCTCTGTTTCTTTAAATTGGTTTTAATCAGCTGAATATCTAAAAGTCTTTCATTTGACTCCTACTGCTTTTTCAGGCGAGTTAGTGGTGTAATTACTCACTTTCTATGGAGTATGGAGAAATAATACAGATGTGCCCAAAAGGGGTTTTAAATATTTTCAAAATGTAGGTCTATATTATATCTATATTTATTTATTTTTTGGTCTAATGAAATAAAAGAGTTTTATTAAAGACTTTCTTCACACACTCATCTGAACCTCTCTGCTCCACATCCTCCCCTTTGCCGCCTGCCTGCAAAAATCCTCCTAAAAGGAACAAAGTGCAAAAAGTTCTCAGTAGAACTTCTAACTTTGTGCCACAATAGTGCAATTATTCCAACCAGATGTCATCACCGGTCTCCTCTCAACAACGTCATGTCCGTCCCATTTATTGCATCCAATAAATTTGGTCAAGCAAACATTGTTCAGCTGCTTTAAACACAGTATATATATCCTACCCCCTTTTTTTTGAAAAATGAATCGCTTGGTATGAAGTAGCTGTTCATACTTCCGTCTGATATTAGAGCATCCTTCTCTCCATCCTTGCAACTCAATGATATAACCTTTCTAATAAGGCAGCTTTAAAAATAAAGCAGTCAAACCATATATAGATTTGTTTGATATCATTACCTGAGTGAACGCTACATCTGATCAGACTCATCAGATCCATCACAGCAACACTGTAGAGTGATATATCAAAGTAAAAGCATTTAACCTCTACTGTATTACTCACAGGTTCTATAGTTTATCTGTTTTATGATTTACCATCTAGTTTTGAAAATAATTACTGTCTGAACAGTTTAATAACCACCAATCTCCTGCTGTTGGGTAATAGGCGGCTAAATGCCTGAGGAGACAGAGTCAGTCTATCCCAGAACAACACAGATAAACAACAGTGGAGACTTAATCCTACAGGTAATTTGCACCTATTAAACTACACAGGAACACCCAGAAAGAACCCACACAGGGAGAACACACAAACTCCATGCAAGAAATTTAAACATTGCTCACACCTGCTCCTCTTTGCAGCCCAGATTACACGTCTACATGTCCCAAAAGCCCCGCAAGATGGTGCTTCATTTGTTGACTTAACCTTTTATACCTGAGTAATCCTTACAGGTCATTGTATATATAATATAACCTTTTTATATATATTTTCATATTCTTTCATGCTACAAAAACACAAACTTCAGAGTTAACTTAAGTTGTTTGGTGTAATGGAACAAAAAAAGTATCTTATTTCTACAGACTAAAGAGTATCCCAATTCATTTTCTAAACATGGGAAGTACAGCCAGACTGCACAGAAAGCCTCTGTGACCGTAAATGTTCCAGTCTTGCTGTATCTCCAAAATATCAATATCCTTTGAATCTACGGTGTCAAGTACTTTGCTGCATCTACATTTTTTTCTTTAAAGACTAGCCTGCATTTAGCTCCATCTATGTTTCATTAACACAAAATAGGCCAAAAAGGGATTTTATTATCTGACTAGTTTCTTCTTTAACATGTTTGCACCATTTCTATATGATGTTAAAGAATGGAAAAAACAACTTCTAATGGTTCAACACAAGCTGTAAATGTGTGATATTTAGTGCAGACTAATATTAATCCTATAAACGGATGTCGGCTGCTCCTCCAGAGCTCCCTGATTAATGCTCGCTCCACCTATCCAGTAAGTTTAGGTGGACGGATGATATAGTGCTATTTCCCCACAAATACTGACTTCTATATTGTGTTTATTAGTCTTCATGATTCTGGTTGTTGTTTAATTTTCTCAATAAAAAACAAACAAACAAAAAAACAAAAACAAAAAGCAAAACTTGATTTATAGCAAGATTTAACTAAAACTCTTGATTTATAGCAAGATTTGACTAAATTCATAGGCTGACTTTGTTTAATAATAAGGGGACTTCCAACAGCAGACCGTTGCACTAGTCATATTTAGGGGAATCATTATATTCAGAATCAGAATCAGAATCAGAAATACTTTTATAATCCCAGAGGGAAATTACTTTTGTTACACACTCCAGTTCAAGTTTATGTATATATATATATA
>NW_015151683.1:149423-165246 GCF_000732505.1 Cyprinodon variegatus
CTCGCTATGTACAAATGCATACATCAATCAACAACAGCTTCTTTCTTGCATCCCTGCCCCAACACATGTACTATACACATGTACCCAGTCAGGATGTCATCCAGCTCTGCAGAGGTCTGGTAACAAGATAATCATGTGATATAGATTTTTAAGAAGGGATGCATCTAAAGGTTGCATGAAAGTGGTTCTTGTGGGGTGGACTGCTTTTTCAGAGGAGTAAAGATTTTTGCAGACCTGATTATCTGAAACAGATGCAGTTTAAATCTGCGCAGTTTCATTAGTCATGTCATGTTTGTTGTGAGAAGGACCGTCCAACAAGACTCTAGGGGCTCCTGCCTTCAAACTATCAGCAGCGGCACTTTCACTGCATCCCTCACAGGAGCAAATTACCATATCAGCATCAGGATCTGAAAGCAGCCTTAAGAAACCACAATCTGTGCTTTCTGACACACAATTAAAAGATGTCAAACCTGGTTTCTCTTACACTGTTTTGGTCTCGACTGTCAGCGCATCAAACATTATCTTAAAGAGGACTCATTTAGTGAAGAAAAGGAACCTTCCAGGTTCACCGACTGTGATGGGCAGGTTCAGTAGCCCGGGGGTATCTGGGGAGGACAAAAGAAATGGATACACAGTTATGGTGGGAGGAGGTGGTGGTGGTTGGGGGGGGACTCTCTCCTGGGAACCCGGAGGCTAGGACGAAGGAACTCCTCCACACAGGTATCATGTTCAGCAGGTCCTTCAGTGCAGCCGGGCTCTGGTCCAAACCTGCTTCACTGTCTCCCTCAGTGCAGAGATGAGGAGGCGCCACTAAGTAACAGAAGCATAAATGCCAACAGGCGAAACCAAATCTTCAAGTCGGGCTCAATACTGCTGTTGTCGTTACACAGGAAGACGTAGCATCAGGCCTCTCCGCCTGCTTCATTCCTAATGCAGGTAATCATTAGAATAATTAAACTTCCACAATATGGAAAACCCATCACTGATGTGATTTCATGAGCTTTTATTTTGACATACGAAATGTAAAACATGGAAAAAGGGAAACAGAGGATGTTTCTGTCGTAAATCCACCCCCACCTTTACCCTGACTCACTCTGTTACGTTGGATATCAACTCCTGAATCATAGCTGCTGATGACTATTTCTTCCTTTATTCTTCCTCATTTGAGTTTGATCATAATTTTCTGGCTTATGATAGAGAACTACCAGCATGGTCTAAATAGAAGTTAGATCTGGGTAATGCATTTCAGGCTCCTTGGTTATAGCTCTTTGTATGAAACGCTTTATCATGCTGGAGAATACACAAATTATTAAACTCTGCGTGGATGGTTGGAAGACGTTCCAACTGGAGGAAACTTTTTTTGCCTCAGAATTCCCCCTTTAATCTTTGATCATCCAATTATCAATGTTCATTCATTTTATCGGGATTTTTAATGTAGTGCACAATCATTCAGCTTTTTATTTTACAAGTAAAGATCTTTAAAGTGTAGGATGCATTATTTGTGAAACGGAAAGTCTGAATTTTTGAGCAGCATAATGAAAACAGCTGGTTTAAAACCCTATAAGCAAAGATATGCTGTGAGGTAATACTTGTCGCACTACTACATTAAGTGCCATGCATTCAAGTTTTGCATTTTAAAAATATATTTAGCGAGCTGCACAGACTCTGCTTCAATGCAACCCTGAGGAATATTCTTAGTGTTTGAGATGTTTCAGCTTCCGTGTTGAGGACAAAGGTGAGATTCCAAGGAAAATTGAAATCTAGAAAAAATGAGTCATAAGTCATTATCGCTTTTGTCAGCAAAGGTTTTGGCAATAGTGTCAAGACATCTTTCTGATACTGTGCAGGCTCGTCATAGTCAAAGTTTTCACCATAGATAATTCTTATCAGATTTAAACCTGGACTTTAACTAGGCCCTTTTATGTTTCAGTCTGCGGTTGGAACGTGAGATATTATGGAAAAGCTGCTGGAGTTTTTCCTCCATGCAAACCACCTCCACATAAGCTGACTGCCTTTAACCACATATGTGCACATCAGGGATGTTGATTTAAATCTTTTTCGCATAAATATGTTGGACTCCAGCGGAAATAATAAATCAAAACGTATGCATCCATTAAACAATAATCCCACCTTCCATTAGCAGGTCGGAGTGCTAGGCTCGTACAGTGCGATGCAAAATGTTCACTCTGCAGAAAAAGCAGAACTAAAGTGAGATGAGGCCCCTCATGGCCATGAGTGGATTCAATCAGTTTGAATTAGAGATGTGAAGGGTTCCAAGGTTTGGTCTTGTTTCAAGTGGAGAGGGGGAGAAAAATTGAAAATTGACCCACGGCCTTCATTTAGTGACAATGCGCTAAAGTAATATAAAGTATGATGGGTATTCATCGTAGTGATCTGCACAAGCAGGGGCAACACAGCAGCACAAAGGGTTTCCAATTGAAAACTATAATGCTCATTAGTCTCAACACTTAACACCAGTACCAATCAGAAGTTACATTAGCTGTGAGAGGGTCTCCAGGACAAATTATACCATGAAAATAAAATCCCAGAACACACTGGGAAGTGAATTAATCAGCCTGTTGTGTTCTACAACAAGGCTTTTCTCCACGTCACATTATACGGGGATTTATCCGTATATTACACACTTTGTTTTTATTCTGGCATCATCTACTTTGACGGTTCAGTTTTGCAGCCTTGGCAGGATGGAGATTTCCGTATTTTCACATAATTATTTGTCCCCAAAGAGCATGACGACTGGGGATGAGGGGAAACCCACAGATCCAGCAGAAATTACATTCAACTATTTTAGCTAAGAGGCTAAAAATACTTGTGAAAGGAAAAGAAACAACTGAACAGTTTTTCTGCCGGTTGAGAAATGGAAAAGCATAGGTTCAACAGATTGCAAAAACCTATATTAAAACAAAAAATAAATAAAATGAATGAATAAAAATGTAACAGTGAAAAGGCGTTTTTATGAGCCTGAATACATTATTGTACAGAAGTTTGGAATCACCTTAATGAAGAAAAACTTTCTAACCTTTAGAAATATCAAGTGTCCTAGAATGGCATCCATCTCATTTTTTGCTTTTAGGGTTCGTCTCTATTTGTTTTTCCACTAGATATAAAAATTCTTGCTTATTTTTCTTTGCAAACTAATTCCTGCTTAGTCCAAAAGGAAAGAAAGGATCCATGAAAATCAATTTTCAAGTGTTGTCAAAGATTATTAGTTGGACTAAGGTCTGAACTTTGACTAGGCCATTCTAACACATGCATGTCTTCTCACGGTTGTTGTCCTGCTGGAACGTGAAACTGCCTTTGCTACAGCGATCAGATACAAACTGTTTGATATCCTTTGGGGGTATATTTAATGGTACTGAAACGACACTATCACCATGTTTTACCTCAGAGTTTTTAAGATTGTTTAGTTTTTACCAATCCATATGTAGTAGTCTATGTTCTCCTTGCTTTGAACAAACGTCTACATTGGTAGGTTTTGTGTCATACTTTCTATCTTTAGATAATGAATTGAAATGAATCTGTGAGGCATTAAAAGCTCATTATAGTTTTCTAATCTTATCCTATTGTAGATTTCTTCATTGCTTCACCTGTCGGTTGTGTTCCTTAGTGTTCAAGATGCAGGTAGGTCTCAGAAAACATTCTCCTGATTGACCCAGATCTTAACGGGAGTATGTTGGGCAAAAAAAAATATCAGTTTATATTTGGTTTATATTTTTGGAAAGTAAGGAATAAAAGGTATCAGCTGTTACTTCGACTTCATAATTCTGAACCATTTGTGTTGATCCGTCACATAAAATCCCAATAAATTGGTTAAATAAGTTGAAATTTGTCAAATCCAACATTTAACATTGCCAATTTTACTTAACCAACTTCCATTCAGTATAGGTCTACTCTGCTCATTCTGCAGATCAGTTTCAGACAACGAATCGTATCTGTAAAAAACAAACTGACAGATTTATAAATGAAAAACAAAAAGGAAAAATAAAGACAAATTCAGTTAGTTTTATTTGTTTTCTTTTTTTTAAAGAATCGCCCCCATTTGAACAACAATACAAAAACACTATTTAATTTTTACAATGAAAACATTTGAAACTGAAGAGAGCAACAGTTTTGAAAAGAAAGGAGATTAAACTGGGTTTAATTAAACAACAGAAATACTGTGGTTCGATGTGAAAATAATACCAATAATTTTCTATCACACAATGTGATTAAAGAAATGGAAGAAACAGGAAGCCCCTCCCTCCCTCCGTTTGAATGAAAGACCTCCTATGGTACATAAAGATCAGCTGGGAGTCAGGACTACGGATAACCTCAGCAGATCTGTAAGAAACTCAAACAGCATCTTCAGTCCAATGGTAATGAGGGCTTCTGTACAGACCGGACTCCCGGTCAGCAGGTTCTCTACCACATCAGGCCTGGGATGCTAGTCTTTCGATGATTCTCCTGTAATCTTCTAGGGCCACCTGATAGCTCTTCTCCAGCTCCTCTTGCTGTGTCTGAGTGTCCAGCTGACCCATGTGGGACAACAGCTCCTCTGGCCGTAAGCACTTCCTCATCTTCGCCAGCTCCCTCTGGTTCTTCTGAAGGAGCAAAAACAACCAAAACAAATTAGTCTTGTTTATTTCTTCAAACTACAAACACGTGATGAAGAATCTGGACATTCGGACAAGAAAAATCACCATGGCAACCAATTATGTGCAATCACGTCTAGGGCTGAATCAATTAATTGGATTAATTGATTTATTGAAAAAATCTTCAACCAATTTATTAATTGATTAATCGTTAAGTGGAGTGTACCCTAAAAAAATGCCTGTAGCTGACAGAGCAATCCGCGTAGAGCAGTAATTATAGAAAGAATGTAACAAAATATATAAACGTTTTGCGTTTAGGATTAAAAAAAATTATTTGTCTGTCAATATACTTTATCCAGAACTCCTCAAGTGGAAAAGTTTGAGTTTCACCTGGTTATGTTTTGTCAAAAATTTCCCTATGGAACATATGGCTATCTGATTAATAATCAAAAAAATAAATCGACAGATTAACTGATATGCAAAATAATCATTAGTTGCAGCCCTAATCATGTTTGTACACAGTAATAATGACCTGTAGTTAACCAGAAAGTTATTTGAATCAAACATAATTCAAGAAATTTTTTGTTTTTAAGACTTTTTTAGGATTTTTAAAAAAGTACTCTTGGCCAAATAAAACCTTTTTCATTTAGAAAATATAGAACATACTTCAACAAAGCCCTGCATTGATGCATAGGCGAGCAGTTAAATGGATGGATGCTTCTCGAAGGACAAATATTTTTCATTTTTAAATTATCCAAACCCAGAAAAACCTACATTTCCGGCTTTTCCAGGCAGTGTAGGAATCATGATGACAACTCTAATAGCAAGGTAATAGAAAGGAGACAACACCCAGGACAACTACTGACGACTTATTAAGACCCACTGCAAACATCAACGCCATACATGCTAACAGATATGATCACCAGGGAAGTGTAGCTCAGAGGAGAAATGTATGATCCCTCTTACATCCGCAGGGCTGCGGCCTCCGTCATTTAACTGCCTACAAGCTGAAATCTCCTGAGGGAAGCAGAAAAAACGAAGAAAAAAAACCCCTCTGCATATGGATACCAGATCCCTCGCTGCCACTCTCCCAAGGAATTCCTCCATCCCACTTCTCCACATAGGTCTACTCAGTGTCAGTTTCTGCCTTTTTGCCTGAGACGTGCGGTTTCCCCGCTGACAGCCAATTCTCTGATGGATGGTATGCAAAGTTTCACTGAGCAGCTCCAGAAAATGTCACAGGCAAACAGGATGTAGGAGTAATTCTGGTGCACACATCTCCTCGGTGTTTCCCATGTCGAGTCTGAAACATAGACTCGGAGGAGTTTCTGTATTTTCTGTGGAACTCACCCAGAGCACAAAAAACAACAACAAAAACATGAGATAAAAGTGTGCTGGTTTTCTAAAGCACTGAATTCTGAATAGTTGTTTTTTTTTTCTTCTTCTTCTTCTTGACAAAGTGCTTCAAATGCACGATCATGAAATGATTTCTCCCAAAGAAATGCAAATCCGGGCTAATGACATGCCTGAATAGAAAAAAGCCGAGCCGCAGCGAAACCACAGACGCCTGGTGCGCCCCATTGTGGCTTGAACAATACGCCACTGGTAATCTATCAATTTTCACAGGCCTGAAGATCAATTTTTCTGCTGTTTTAAAAGGTAACATAATAAAACGTGACAATACAAGAGTGTGAGCCGATCAAGCATATGCTGTGAATGTACCATTTGTCTTCTCCCAATCAAACAGCTGTAATGTTATGCTAAAAATGAGGTGGAGGACTACACACTGGATCTGTGTTTGACAGCAGAGGCAGTCTGACATTCACATGTATTTCAATACCTATGGAAATCACTCTGCAAGCCAACGTCTGAAGCTGTGGTGATTATAACCTCACCCTGTAGGGTCCAAAGAGCCGCTTCTTCACCTCTAACCGGTATGCTCTGGCTTTTTCCTCATCGCTCATGTCTGTTGCTCTTAGACGCAGGATTTCATACACTCGCCTTGCATGTTTCTGCAGGGGGAAAAAACAGTTGGTTTTAAGTCACAACTTAATTAACCTTAGAGTATAATCACTGATGTATATTTATGTTTTTATACTAATTCTTTAAATTAAATGTGACCAAATAGAGTGTAAAGAGTTTTTTTTTCCTAAAACAAAACCACAAAACAATAAAAGCAACAGTAAAAAATGTCGCTTTAAATCATAAAAAGTCCTCTTTAGTATTGGTTGTTGAACTATTCCTGGATTATTGTTCAATCTTGATGAAACCGTATTTCCTGATGTGTCTGTCAAACAGAACCAGAGCTTCAGTGAGGCACCTTGTTGATTTTCAGCTTTTCTTGGGCCTCTTTGATCATGTCTGCGGAGAAGCCAAGGTGCAGCTTTTCTGCGTCGAAGGACGGCAGGTTCTGGCAGAGCTTCGTCAGCACAAAGTCTCTGAGCTTCACGTAGTTCTCAGAGGGGTCTTCAGCTGCAAGGATACAACATTTTATATTCATTACTAGATATTATTAGCAGCATCCTTAATCTAAATCCGCATTTTTGTTTAAGATTAGAGAGAACAGACAAAAAGAAATTAATCTTTTCCTTTAGAGAAAATTGGAAAACAAACTTGCAAATGTTATTTTTTGTTTTGTACAATGACAGTAAAGACGATTCAATTCAATATATTCAGGAGGATGGGGGGGATTAGTGTGATACTGTGTATCTATTTTTATAACTATTATGTTTCAAACTTTACGCATCCAAAATAATTAAAATATGTGTAACATTTCTAACAACCTATTCTTTAACAGGGTTTCTTAAAATGTATTTGATTTGCCTTCCAAAATGCTCTCTCTGTGCTACAAAGTGTCCATTATTATTACCCTAAATCAATCACTTTCTATGATCTTAGAGCCGCTAATCCACTTAAAATGTAGTTAGTGTACAATTTAAGTGCAAATGCAAAAAGGAACGTATTGAGTGCTGAATCTGACCTCAAACAGGTGGTTTATGAAAAGTTTCATCTTAAATCTGAACATAAAGTTGGCATCATAACATTTCCACGAAGGCATTTATACTTCCATGACCCCATCAGTCTTTCTTTTTCTGAATTTAGCTTAAATTATGAGAAACAAAAGCAAAAAACAAAACGAAAAACACAACAACAACAAAAACTGCTGAGGTCAGAGAAGACCCAGCAAAGCATTTAAAATTCTTTACAAGATCCACGTGGGTTTGAATGGAACTGGAGGAACTAAGAGGTTAGGAGATCCTTGACCTAAAGTACGACCTTCCCTCATGAGGCCATCAAAGGTTAACTGATAGCCTGGATGATCCTGATGACATTCAGCGTTACATTTTGTACAAGGCAAAGTGGATGAAGACCCATGATGAACAGCAGACCTCCAGGCTGTGCAGGAATCTCTGACTGCAGGCGAACATGTTAAAGCAGGCATCCTTCATGACTGAGGGTCGATCAAAAAGGAAGCTGCACTTCAAACAACACCTGCCTGACTAAAGGGCTTCTTCTAGGAGAACCTCACTCCTCTGGACCATTCTACATGTTTCCCCATTGAAGCCTTTAAGGAAGGAATAAAAAGATAGGAACACTGAGGTGAGTCCCAGACTGTGGATGCTCTTCATAAACCCATCCTGACCTCATGGAACCTTCTTCCTGTGATTTATCTCATGTCTTGTATGTAAGCTGTATTAAAAGAAGAGAGGAACATATTTCCCATCCGATTTTGGGATTAATTAAAATATTTTATCAATCTGATGGAATAAAAATTCAGCTTTTATTTATTAATGTAAAGTTTTCAAAGCAAGTTGTGCCTTTTCATCCAGCTAGTCATACATTCTAAATCTCATGTGTGTCCTGTGTATTTGATGCTCACCTGTGATATCCTGCACCTTGGGCACGCTGCAGTAAAACCTGTGCACCGCCTCCAGCAGCTGAGCGCCATGACCTTCCCCTTGAAAAGGAGGTAGGATCAGCATTTGGCTGTTCAGTCAAAGCAGAAGACATACAAGCAAATGAGAAAAGCATCATATTTGTGAGCGAAGTAAGTTGCTGTTTTTGTTGAGAAGAAAAGAAAATTTCCTTGATTGAAAGCAGCAAATAATAGACTTTTATACTGATTCGTCAATGCAACAAATCAAATCACATAAAGGGCTTATCTATACAGTTGTTTTCAGATACAAATCCCTCTGGTTTGGTGCTGAAACAAAAATCTGGATGAATGGCTGGCTATAGAAGCCAGTAATTTGGGCTCTTTGCGAAGAGGATAAAGAAATGTATAATTTTCCACTCATTTTTTTAATACAATAGAATGGGAAGGCACGCGCTGCCCCAGCAATTACCTTACACGTGGTCGGGTTTTGTCTGGATATACGTAGTAATTATAAACTGTCATGTAGCCAACAGTGGCGTAGAGAGTCTCCCCGTCTTTATTGTACTTTTCAAATCTGCAGATGAGACACAAAGGCAAACAGGTCAATTACAGGCACACTCCCATGCAGTGTCCGTTTTAGCCTCTCCCCCCCACATCAGCGTGTTCGAGACGTCCGGGCCCCGATTGGTACACCTGCTGCAACCTGAATACATTATGCACTTAATTGGAGTACTGCAACTTAGAGGAGGAGAAGGGGCTGGAGGAGGGTTTGAGCTCCTCCAGATCACTTCAGTCCTTTCTCCCCATTGTCACTTCTAATAGGTGCCAGGGTAAAGAAAACACTGGCAGAGGCTCTTTTTACTGTTAAGACATTGTTCTGTGTTTCAAAAGACAACAGTATTCAATTCAGCTCTTTGCCCCTGAAAAATCTGAAAAGGGCTCTGGGCACAAAAGAAGCTCTTGGCTGATCAACAATTCTCCAACAGGGGGAAATATAATCAAACTAGACTGGTAATTGGTCACAAGCGCCTCAAAGGAAGGCTTTTTGTTTTTCAATGACACAATATAGGCTTTAGGGTAAAGCATGGGGGTGGGAAGGCTGGGGTGGGATTGGTGTCAATTAAGGAGGGCACTCACACAAGAAAGAAGTCCCAACGATCGTCGTCTACCTCGAGGAAACTGGCGGTCTCGATGAACCACATGAGAAAGGTCTGTAGGCGCTCGTGGTACTCTTGGAATCCGGGGCAGCTGATGTCAGCCTGGAGCAAACACAGCAGAGCGTAAGGCTGTCACGTTTACGGGGAGAAAAGTATTGATGCAAACTTTCCTGGGAAAGGAGAGCCACTGGTACCTTGTGGATCTGGTAGGTTAACTGTCCTGCCTCCTCGTTGTGCACTGTGTAGGAGTGAAGCATCGTGCCGAACGGCTTGAAGTTGGTCTCCTTCTCCAGCAGTGAGAGGAAGTCATCTGTGTTGGAGGTGAAACCGGCTGGAATTAATCCCCTGATCTTCCCTTCGACGTCGTCTGGCTGGAAAACATAATAAAAACCGGACATTAACGTACATATGCAATCGTTTTAAATGAGCGAAAATTTCTCAACGTTATGGCCTCAAACTTAGGACCAAAAAACCATGATGTGCAGAAAGCATAAATGCATTTATATTAATCCTGTTTTATTCTGATGGCCCAAAAATTAATATCATGGGCAACCCTCAGATATCCCCTATGTGGCAAACAGACACCACAGATAGGTCCGACAAGGAGAGAATTACTCAGAGAAGCAGCCAAGAGCTACATAGGTTTACAGCTCATGTAGGGGGGGCAATCTGTTCAACTATTGACAACTCTTCAATCTCATGAATCAGAACCTTTTGGAAAAGTGACAACATAAAAATCTACTTTTGAATAAAAAATAAAAATAAAACTTTTGGTCTGCCATTAACTATATATGGAAAACAGAAAATGTACTGAAGAAGGCCTTCATCTCATATGAGATCGAAATTAAACTGTCTGTGTGCAAATATTTATCTGAGACCGAAAAGTGAACACACCAACAACAGAGTGAAACATGGTGGTGGCAGCATCATGACGAGGTTGCTCACTTCTGCTATAGAAAACAAAATGACCAGCAAGCAGACAGAGCTCCAATGAAATATTGTTGGCCGCTCACCAAATGTGTATCTGTGTATTTCATTACTTGCCTTCCTTCTTCAGACTCCAACCTTTACAGCATTTCACAGAAATCAAATGAAACTCTTATGAGTTTATTTTGCACTGCAGCTCACTGTTTTCATAAACTATGGGCAAAAATGTGAAAAAATGGCAAAAAAAAAGGCTGATTTAGAGATGTGTGATACAAAAACAAACAGCTTCGTTTAAAAAAGTTATATTTAGATAGATCTGCCCTTCAGGCAGTGGAACACCTTAAATCTGGTGACGTTTCCTCTAGTAGAAATACTGACCTGGATCAAACTGAGAGGATTCTTTTAGCACTAAGTAAAACATGAAATATTACTAATTAAACCTTGAAAGCAGTAAAGGGTAAAATGACTGAATCACTGGCTCAGTCAAATCCCAGACCCAAGTTTAATTTAAAAACTGTGTGAGAATTTAAAACTCATTTTCAGACAAACTCTCCCAATCTGACTGAGAGTCTGCAAAGAATAATAAGCATTATCATTAGTAATGTGCAAAGCTAGTAGAGGCATCACACCAAACATTTTTAGCAGTGAATGCACTCTGCTGTAGGTCTAAGAAGCTTTTTATCTCCACTTTTTATTTAGTTATTATTAAGTTACACGACCACCTGATAATAGTCACATAAAATAAAATGAATGAACTAGAAAACAAATTTCTTCTCTCTACCTTATTAAAGCTGCAATAATAAATCTGCAGTGAACATTTTTAGCACGGCTACAAAGAAACCCATTAGGCAATTAAAGCTGTTAGCTGAGCAGAGCCCCCCCTCCCCCAATAACACTGCCACTTAAATGCATACATTTACTACTTATGTTAAACCATGAATATGTGATGAAGTTGCCACAATAAACACATTTCTGCTTCTCACTGAGTAAAGAAAACCACATGAATTGATCTCAGCTTAACAAACCTTTGGGCCATCCATAATAGAGCCGTCTCCTCTAATCCTGCCAAGTGAACCCAATCAAACGAATTTGCCCCCACGTTTTCAAAGAGCCTCGGAGACAAAGGGCCCCTACCCATGGACTTTTTACTCAGTACAACGTGCGGTTAGTTCAGCTGTGATGTTTGCATTGTATCCATTTCCACAAGGATTGACATGAGAACACTTTGCTAAGCAGCCCTTTCACACCATTTACATGTGTGATGGGCATTATTGGAGCACCGAGACCCTCGCTGCTCAGCATTGAAAACGGGGAAATGAAGAAGGTCTGAGCAAAATGCACTACAAAAGGCTAATGCAACATACTGCTAATTCTCTCCCCCCCTTTCAGACATCATCTAATATCTAACTGGAAGTAATGCACCTGCAGCTGAATGCCTCTTAACTATTGTGATTGTTCAACCACATTTCTGGAGGGATGAGGACCACACTTAAAAGACCATGGACAAACAAGTCTCTTTGTCCAGGCCACTCTCCTACCTACTAGACACTAAATTGCACAGCCTCCAAGAATAGACGCCTCAGTTTGTCCTGAATAAAACTCAACAATGTTCCTTTGCAGCACTTTGTTGATGTCTTTCATTCCTAACAATCGGCACAAAGCAAATACTGAGTATCTAATTTGTTGTATTGTTAAAATTTTATCTCTTAACTCCTTCCTGGGGATTACCCTAGATTTGATTGTTACTTTCGCCTGATTAGAAGTCCCAGTTAGAGACATTTGCTTGAATTAAAAAGTACTATTTCATGATGTTTGCTGTTTTTTTTTCACTGGTAAAGTTTTAGGATGTCTTCCTGGTTGAGCTTTGGTGGGAAAAGGTGAGCTCTGGTCAGAGTTTTGAATCAATGTAGCAAGCAGCTGCATAAACCCCCTCGTCTTTCGCCAGCTGCACCGCACCACGACCGTCTGCACAGGCACTCAGAGACAAACACTCTTCAGACGCAGCCTGGACGCTACAGCTCCCCTTCGCTCCCTGCAGCTGCACTCAAACCCTCGACGAGCAGAAGCAACGTTCAGGGGTCAACCTGGAGTCGGAGCACTGAGGCACAAAAAAACTGCCAGCTAGTTTCAGTTCACATGATGGCTCCAAAGTCTGCTCACAAACCGATCTAATGGCGCCGGTTGGGATAAGATCCGGTAATGAGCCGCATCTTTATGGTTAAGGCTGGATGCTGCACATTAAATCCAACCGTCACCACATCACCAAAAAAGGCTTGGTATTGATTTCTGATACGCTCCAACAATTTGAAGGCCATGCATTCATACTCTGGTTATTTGTGAGCTTTCACTGACCACATGTGAGTTTTGGTTGGGTCACTTAGATGCTAAAGCTCTGAGAGATTGGTGCACAAATCATGGTGGTGGAAAAGAGGCGGAACAGCAGGGAAAGCCGTGGCTAATCCCAAACACAATGTCCTGATTTCCTCAAATATTGCTGCCAAATTGATTTCTGGATATTTTACCACTTTGTCATTCAACTCTAATTAACACAAGCTCATGTTGATACACTTTTGGCAGCAGGGAAAGTCTTAAGTCTTCCTGAATATCTATGCTGTTTTTCTTTTTAAACTAAAAGATTAACTGTAGGGCTGAGATGATTTATTGGTTTAATTGTGAATGCTTAATGAATGGCACACAGACTATAAAACAGGCCATAACCTGCTTACAGCAGTATTTAGGGCAAAACACACTTTATTACAGACCAGCGCCTTTCGGCCTTCTTCAGGGTCATTATAGCAGAACTGAGTTGGTCTCAAGTCGTCTTCATTGACCCCCTTCATGCACCCTGGAGGTTGGTAAAGTTATACCAGCAAATTTGGATCAAATCATGATACAGCCACCACCCTCCTTCAAAGTAGGACTGATATAGTCCTGGTCATCAGCAGTTCCTGGCTTCCTCCAAACATGCTGTCAAACATTCACACAAAGATCAATCGTATCATGAAACCACTGAATTGAATTATGATCTGAGAGTCCTTCAGGTACTATTAGCAAAGCTGCCATGTACCTCCACCAAGGAGGTTGTCTTTCTAGAGCAATTTTTGAATTGTGCGAGAATCTTTGGATCAGGCCGACTTTCAGGCTGATCGTGCGTCGTGAGTCTTGTAGTGTACAGGGGGTTACGAGCGGCGATCAGCCTCTGACTACCACCTCCCGATCAGGTATCGTGGGGTCGGGAATAAATCAAACATGTTTCATGGGCAAATCGCTCAGGGTGCATGCGCAAAGAAGGATTCTTCTTTTTATTCTTCCTCTCAGATGTAAACACAGCAGCATGGCAGGGATGCAATGAGTGAAATGCAGCTCTGTCTGTAAAATTGACAGACCGTAGTAGCCAGGTTTGCTCAGCCATGTCTTTTTTCCAAATACGTTGTCGCCTTTTCTTTTTTGTACTTTCAGCACAAAATTGCACAAATTGCCAAGGCAGCGCGGTTCACTATAGTGAGCTTAATATTCCCCTTCTTTTTGTTTGGCTTCAGGATATAGAGCTACAGAGCAGCTCCATCTCACTGCGGAGCTGAGCCCAATGTGTTTTTTAGTCATACAATGCGAGCAGGTAGATTGCATCAGAGCGTCGGGCCGAACATAAATCGTGAGCTGTGAGCACCAAATAGAACCAATCAAGCTCTGACAGAACGACCATGGAAGTCATAGTAACCCCTCTGGCGGTAACGCTTTTCACAATTAGACAACCGGACAAGTGGGAGTCCTGGTGGTTCTTCAGTTCTTCCACTGGTAAAATTATTTCAGCGTAGTGAAAGTAATGAGTTTTTTTTTTTTTTTTTGATCAAAATGTGTTTGAAATATGCAAATATATAAAAACAGTCAGAAGGTAAATCATAAAGAGTTAAGCTAGCCACAAAAATGTATTTATTACATGCATTCTCTGTGCATTGAGTGAACCTGCATTAAATGATTAAATAAGAAATTGGCTCACAGAATAGTGTAGTTACTCTGAATCACAGAATCACTTTAAGTTGAAGTTGGCACTAAAATCAGTGCTGGATAAAGAACCCCATAACATTTCTCCTTCATCATCTTGAAATTCTGATCTATAATTTCTAATTTCTCTAATGCAAATCCACAGAAACAATTGATATGTACCAACTTTATAAATGTTTGGCCCCATAAATCCAATCAAATTTCTTTTCTAACCCCATCATAGGTTGTGCTCCCAGTGTTCCTTGCATGGTTTTCAGTTTCCTACGTCGCATTTGTATCGACAGCAGAATAATAATGGTACAATCAATGTGAGCATGGCCAGAATCAGAGTTTTTTTACCTCATCAGCTCTGACCTGTGATCAAAAGCGTAAACACTGATTCTTTTTTTTTCTTCTTCTATAAATGATGCTAATCAAGAAACTTCTACAATTGTGCAGCTAAAAAAGCTTTTTATCATCATTTTCTATTAAGTAAAATTAGAAAAGCATTAGAAGCGCATGTTTTAGTGCACAAATGTCAATTATCTCCAACACCTGGTTTATTGCAGAGTGATGCACTTCATTTGTACACATGTGAGCAGCGTCAGAACTAACACAGTCTAAAACAAAACAACCATAGAGAGACTGTTTAGAGCAGGTAGTCTCATTTATCTGACTTTGCTTCGTGATTTTCACATTTTTATGTTGAAGTCATTGCAGAGTTCAGGGTGAGCGTGAGAAAAATGTAGAAGAATTAATTAATTGAACAAGGAAAAGACGATCCACCATGGTAAACAGACTCCAGATGTGCATTTATCACCATTGGAGGATAAGATATTATCAATGAGGCTAAATAAAGATTTTTAAAACATGTTTATCATAGAATGCAATAGTGTTCCTGCTGTATAATAACAAGATTTAGAGTAGCAGAGACCAGTCAATGTGTGAGTGGGATTTGATAACAGGACTTAAGTTATATCCTCGATACTACACTTTAACATAAAAATATAATGTGTGCTTATGTGCAAGAAATGTGCAACCCATTTAGCAGAAAACAATTGTAGCTGTAAATCAAAATAAAATATAATCAGACTTAAATTAGCTAAGGTCCATTTATCAGCTATAGTTCTGTTTAACCTTTGTCGGTTGAATTATTAGCTCTCTGTCTCTAAAGCTCTCTGTGAAATAATTGTTAAAGGTGTATTTACAACGGAAAATTGGAAATATGTTTTATTAAAAAGAGACACCTAAAATGCATAAAACAAATTAAATAGAAAATCCTGGGTTTTAGT
>NW_015151683.1:165529-176043 GCF_000732505.1 Cyprinodon variegatus
TTTGCTTCCTGCATTTAGATCAGGTGCTCTTAAACAGACTACATTTCCTTAGCTGGTATGTAGTGATGCATATGAACAGACACCCAGACTCAAAAAAAAAAAAGTAAAAAGTAAAACTTATTAGGGAAAAAGTTAAACTAACAGCTCCATAAAGAAATTGCCATTTATTTTTATTTAACAATAAGTAATTGTTAAATTCAATTTGTTAAATTCTATTTTTATTATTAGAAGAATTTAGACACCAAATCTCGATAAAAACGGGTTTTCTTACCTCGACGCAGTCATATGTGTCTGTAACTTTTGATGAATATTTCACTTTGAAGAGAGTGCTCAGGTTCCCAGCAGTGTAGAAAAGCTGGATCTGAAGACCCTTGTATCCAAAAGCAATCTCACTGCAGAGAAAACACAGCTCCCATTAGATAACAGAGTTTGCAATATATGCAAGAGACTCACAAACTTCATAAAACTCCAGCTTCATGCATAATTTCATTATAGGGTGGAAATTAAACCATCTGATTATTCATTTTGCATTCACCATCATTGAACATACACCTGCCTGGGGATAGTGAATGTTTACTTGGGTCACTAGTTTCACCGTGCTGCATTGTGAAATGATAATGAAAGAAACAAATACATTATGGCAAAACAGATTCATCATTATGCAACTGTGTGATTAAGGTTTACCAGCAATTAACGCTTGCTGAAATAATTAATGCCCCAATTATAGAGTTCCTTTTGAGTTGATTGCAGCGAACGCAAAAATAACCGATCCTAGTTTTGACTAATTTGGAAGTGCAATTTAGAGCAGCTACTGTACGTCCGTGCTCAGAGACAGGTGTCACTGCCAACGGCGTAGAGCTGCTCGAGTTCAACGTCTCTGTGGTTTGACAAATTATTGAAATCCTGCGACTCTGCCAGGTTTTGGAGAGTCCAACAAAAAAAATCTGTGCTCATATGGCCACATCTGGCTACTCATTGTTTTCACTCAGTTATAAAAAAAAAAAAAAGAATAATAATAAATAAAAAAAACATGACAAGCTTATTTAAAACGAATTTTTTGATAGAAAACTGGTTTAGATATTATTTTATGAGAACAGTTTGCTTTAATAACTCTTTAAATATATAATTCAAACAAAAAAGCTCTAATCGTAACGTTCTTTGAAAAAAGAATTTACTTAATCCTAAAAAGCAGAGAAAATGTTGATGTCATAACCTCCAATTATTCAATCAGTGTCTAATTGCCTGAAACAAAAGTGCAAATAGAGCTGAAAAAATGCACTAGAAAAGGATCACAATGTGCTGCTTTTAATTACCAGCAGATGTCAAATTAAACATATTTAATAACCAAACTTTGTGAGAAAATTTGTTCAAGACATATTCCAAGGATCTGCTACCATGCAGCATATAAAGAAAATAATATACAAGACAGGATGTTATGTATGGTCATAAAGCAGCAAGAACCGTCCTAATGAGGGAATTTAAGCATTACTATCGCCTCCAAGCAAGATTTTTTAACATATTCACTGTGCCAACTGACTAGATCCTCTCTGTGAGGAGTTTCCACGCTGTCTCTGGGCCTGTGATGTGTGTGGCTTTCCTTTCCAAGAGGTTGGGTTGTTTGGCACATGCATGAGCCAAGTCAAGACAGTTTATGAGTACAATGAGTTCTAATAAATATGAAGTATAGCTGAAATAGCAGAAGTAAAAAAAACAACAACAACAAAGAAACTACACCCTGTAGATGCAGTTGCAGCATATTTTAAGTCCTGGTATGGTCCTGAAGGGCACTGGGTGGTTAAGGTATTGTTTAGGAGCAGCTATAGAGGATTTTCATTGTCGAAGCGAAGTAAAAATCTGTTTGAAAGTAAAGAATTAAGCAGAAAAGTAACAGGTTGGCTCGAGGAAAGACGGCTACAAAAAAACCCTTCCTGTCTACAGCAGTAACATCTAGAACAGGGGTCTGCAACTTGCGGCTCCAGAGCCACATGTGGCTCTTTGGATCATCTCCAGCGGCTCTTAAAATGTATATAAAGAGCTAAATAATGTACTATAATGAATACCAGAATTAATGAATGATATTAAAAGAACCAGAAATCTGTTTTAAGAGCAATTATTCTTTGAATTAATGTAGGAATTATGTGTATTAATATCATTTTAATATAATATTCTTTTTATTATATAATAAAAAGAATAAATAGGTTTTTAGTTTTTTTTGTAAAGTGTTGCTATATTTTGCGGCTCTAAACAACTTCGACTTGGTCGTACTTGAAGCAAAATGGCTATTTGGATATGAAAGGTTGCAGACCCCTGATCTAGAACTTGCTGAAAAAAGAAAGAAAAAAAAAATACATGAGTAACAATATTTTATTTTGCTTCAGGATCAATGGTGTATTTTAAATTGATTTTAAAATAAAAAAAACTGGAGGTAAGAATGGGGCAGGTAGCTTTTTTTTTACGTTTGACTAATGTCTAACTAGACTGTATGACTGGCCCGATGTTCTTAACTGAGTCTTAAAGGTAAAGTGGAGGATTTTCGCAAATTTTTGAAAAGACCCGCCCTCTCCACTTTCAAAAAAAAAGGGGCACACACAACACTGTACCTGTTCCTGTGAAGGAACACCTACGGTATTAATCGCTTGGATGGATCTCATCTCTCCCATATTTATATATAAAAATATTCCCTGCAAATAAGACTACTGGTACAGTAGTATAATTGAGTGGTACAGTAGTAATTACAAAATAAATAAATGTAACTTCCCTGGAAAGATATAATATAAAGGTAGATAACTTTTACTAGCAGTGATGTGAGATGGATTTCTCCAAACAGCATGCAAAACTTTAACTGTCGAGTAGAAACTTTGCAACCGAGGCATCAGTGGGAAGCCCAACCTGTGCTTTTAGTGTACGCTATCGTGTGAAAGAATCTCCCAAAAACACTCTGGACTTGTTTCTCTCTACTGAGGCCTTTTTCCTCTTCTCATACATTTTGTAAACACTTTTTCTCTTACGACCCTCGGCCATTTTAAAAGAAAATGAACCTGAAACCGTATCTCACCACAGATATATGCCTGAAAGTGCGCATGCGCAGAAAAAGATAGCTAACGGGACAAACACGTAGGACGGCCTTATGGGAACATGCCACCAGAATTATTAACAATTAGGAGGACCACTTATTTAGATGATCCATCCGGAAAAAGAAAACCCTCCACTACACATTTAAGGCAGCAAGCTGAAAATATTAGGCTTTTCTTTTTGTTTCATACTTTTCTGCATGCTTATCAAACAAAGCTCAAAGAAACAAGCATAAAATTATCCAACTCTTAAAGGGGTCATAGAATGATTCTATAGGGTATTTGGTGCTGGTCCTTAAGGTCTCTGAATAGGGTGTGAAACATTTGTTGGGCTGAAAATGGCATACTTGCTGTTCTATGAGCCCTAATGCAGCCTGGTTAAAAGCCCTAAAATGAAACGACAGGTTTTCTCCCTTTTAAGGTATGCTCATCAATATTTAGATGAGCTGTGCGCCGATTGGTTGGTTTACAAAGAGCAAAGCTGCTGAGCAAAGACGCATCATAGCAACAAGCACTCACTCACTGAAACATTAAATTGTTGATATGGCAGGGTGACCAGACCTCCTCTTTTTCCCGGACATGTCCTACTTTTCATTCCCAAAAAATGTCCGGGGGAATTTCAAAATTGTCTGGGATTTTGGTCAAATACAGTGCAAGACGTAGTCATAGACACCAGGCACTTGAACCGAGCCGTCAGCTTCGGGAACCTGACCGCCGGGGGCAGGGAACCAGCGGGGGAAGGAGTGAACGAACCCGACCCGGTGGCGATAGCCTGGACACAGGTGGCCCTGTGCTTCCCCCCGCCGGCCCCTCGGCGGCCCATGGCTCTCTGCTGAGGTCCGGTTAAGCCGACACTTCATACCCCCCCCACCCCCAAAAAATACATAATACTCACAGCTTGCGGTTGTGAAGGCCATACGGTCGGAACAGCCCCTTGTTTCAGTAAAAGAAGTTTAGCAAATCTTTCTTTGAACTGTCCGAGATTTTGAAAGCTGTCTTCGGTACAATGCTTAAAGCAAATGAACAGCTGAGCATCAAACTTTGCAGGGATCTTCTGATACACAAAAATAATCCATGCCTGTTGAGTCTTCGGATCCTTGGGAAGACTGTGAACATTTTCCCCTCCTCTGTGCAGCCTGGACCACTGCATTTACACCTGTGGTTCTGGCACATTTTCAATAGAGAAACTGCCTGCTTTGTAATTCTTGTAGAACTAAACCCAACTGTAGGCTAAACTAGTGTCTTACCTCTTCACCTCTATTCATGTTCTTGGTCCAGTGAACCAGTGGGCTGGTCTGTATGTAAAATTTGGGGCGTGACAAAAGTTTAGAATTCAATGGGGTTTGAACCTCTCTGTACGTCCATTTCACCCACTGAACTATCGTTATTCATCTATAACAATGTAAACTCGGTTTTGCATTCTATGACCCCTTTAAAAAAATATACACACTTAGGTAAAGAATGCCAGCTGGTAATGCAATGTTGTGCAGACAGCAACAGATTATTACCCAAGTCGACAATAATAATTAAACTCAGAAAGAGAAGTTTCAAAAAGGCATTAAAGAATGAGAGATGGGTCCTTTTTAAATCAATATTCTCAGTTTCACTGAGAGGTACCGATGAAACGGTGTTTCGACTGTGGATTACAGAATATTTCTCCCATAATCTTTTTATCTATCTGTGCCATTTCCCTGCCGGTTTGAGAACCTTTATGCTTATGCCAGATTCTGAGCACCATCCAGAAACGCGCTTCTCTGACCATCGCAACAATCCAGACTGAGATTAAACACAGCACACCAAAGCAAAGTCACATTCATTTCAGATTTACACACACTGTGGTTAAAAGAAACTTATTGGTACTACAAACTGGAAATGAGTGACTAGAACAGATGTTAACAGATGTTGGGTTAGTTAAAATCTGTTTTATAATTTAAAGGAGGTTTGGAGTAATCCCAGATACTTGATAATTAAACCCTACAAGGTGTCTATCTATAGCCAGAGGCAAGGCACTCCTCTGTGAACATTCCACTAACCTTTAAGAACATGTAAGATGTATCAAAGAACGTAAAAGCTTCAAAATATTTTCTAAGTACCTCTTTAATATAATTAAAGTTGGTGAGTTGAGCACCTGAGAAGAAACTGAAAAAACTGACATTAAGAATGGTGGGATTAAATAAGTGCTTGAAAACAAATAAAGAACTCATGTCCTGGGGTTTAAGGTTAAACTGTGAATTGACAAGAGAAAAATGAAAGGAATATTAAACTGGTACAAATAATGTAGAAAAAACACCTCTAACTTTAGTTTACAATCAATACAAAAAGCCCTACCTCAGTAACAGGGCTTTTTTCTGGGACATTTGCTAACACAGTACTCTGATTTGACCCTCTCCCTGCAGTGTAAGCTAACTAGTTCCAGCAGAGGAAATGTGCTTTGATGGTGCCGAACGAGGGCAAAGAAAATAGGGTAATAACTGTTAATAATCATATAACTGGGGCTCAAACAACATAAAATGCATATGGTCAACATTTTTGGAAAAAAAAAATATGCCGGATTAAATGCAATGTGATGCCACTATATGCATTACCTACCAACGTCCATTTTTCATCTGTAAACTTACTATTTTATACTCATGTACTTAAAGGTGGCCATTTAATAATATTTCTACCAATCATGCAAAAATTAATTATACTTAATTCTCATAGTTTTGAGCAGACCTTGATTACTTTTAGTTATTATTAACTGGAGTCAAATAATCTAGTTTTTATAACAACACAATAAGAGGTGTGTAAAAATAACCTATTGTTTACTAAAATTCTGTGCTTTTTGGTTGTTCTGAAACAAATTTGGTTGTAGTCTGTACAATAATGACTAAAGGCTCTGTGATTCTGAATAAAGTAGGTACCAAAATCCCCAAGAAGGATTAAAATAAAGAAAATGCAAAAATTCCAGACGACTTCCTGAAAATTCTACGAGTTAATAAGGAATATTAGTTTGGGGTGCCTAAAAATATTGAATGTTTTTATTAAATGTGCGTCATTGCAGCAGGAATGCCACTTTGACTCATCGTGTCACTCTTCTTAGGTTGATGAAAGTGCAGAAGAGAGACAGCAGGAGCAAATACATCCTTGTTTAACTTTAACTCATTGATTCAATTTGAAATACACAGTAATGCCCCTCAAAAAAATAAAAAACAACTCACTCATCTCCAAATGTTTGGTGGCTGTACTCTGGGTGGAATGTGACGCCATCATCTTCCAGATCATCTGCAAAACGAACTGAAAGTAACAGATTATCAGTTACGCTTAGAAATTAAATGTGTTACAATGGAGGCAATATCAGGAAATAAACAACAACAAAGACACCTACCTAACTTCAGGCAGATCGCTTCATTTGTATTACACTTGTATTCGGCCAGTTTCTTCTCCATTGCATTTACATCTGTGGATACCCACAAAGCATAACTGTTAAACAAGAAATTTTGTATAACATGCACAACCGTTTTCCTTTTATAACTCCTACGATGTACAAACATGTCATTTTATTGGAGCTGTCCTTTGAATAACATTCAAGTCCGCTGCTCAACTCATTAAAAAAAACAAAACAAAAAAACAAGCAGAAGATATGAACAAGTAACTTTAGATTAAGGAATCACACTCATTAATTCAAACAAAAAGCAAATTAAGGAAATAGTGGCTCTAATGTACAGTGAGGAAAATAAGTATTTGAACACCCTATTATTTGCAAGTTCTCCCATTTAAAAATCACGGAGGGGTCTGATAGTCATCGTAGGTGCATGTCCACTCTGAGAGACTTAATCTAAACAAATCCAGAAATAACAGTGTATGATGTTTTTTTAAACTACTTGTTTATATGATACAGCTGCAGATAAGCGTTTGAACAACTGTTTATGGGCTAGAATTCTGATCCTCAAAGATCTGCCTGCCTTCAAAATTTTCCACCTCCACTCCATTTATTGTCTTAAATTAAATTTGTTGGCTGCATACAGACACCTGTCCAGCCCAAACAATCAGTAGGAATCCAACTACTAACATGGCCAAGACCAAAGAGCTGTCCAAAGACACTAGAGACTAAATTGTTCACCTCCACAGGCTGAAAAGGGCTAAGGGGAGATTGCCAATCAGCCTGATGAAAAAAGGTTCCCTGTTAGAGCAATCATTAGAAAATGGAAGAGGCTAAACATGACTGTCAGTATCCTTTGGACTGGGGCTCAATGCAAGATCTCACCTCGTGAGGTCTCAATGATCCTAAGAAAGGTGAGGAATCAGCCTATAACTACACGGGAGGAGTTGGTCAATGAAAAGAGCTGGGACCACAGTTTCCAAGGTTATTGCTGGTAATACAATGACATCGTGGTTTAAAATCACGCATGGTACAGAAGGTTCCTCTGCTTAAACCACCGCATGTCAAGGCCCCTCTTAAGTTTGCCAATGACCATTTGGACGGTCCAGAGGAGTCATGGGAGAAAGTCAAGTGGTCTGATGAGACCAAAATAGAACTCTTTGGTCATAATTCCACTAACCATGTTTGGAGGAAGAAGAATGAACAAGAACATACTGTGAAGCATGGGGGTGGTAGCATCAGGCTTTGGGGTTGTTTTTCTGCACATGGTACAGAGCAACTACACTGTATTAAGGAGAGGATGACCAGGGCCATGTATTGAGAGATTTTGGGGAACAACCTTCTTCCCTCAGTTAGAGCATTGAAGATAGGTCGAGGCTGATCTTCCAACATGACAATGACCCAAAGCACACAGCAAGGATAACCAAGGAGTGGCTCTGCAAAAACCATATCAAGGTTTTGGCGTGACCTAGCCAGTCTCCAGACCTAAACCCAATAGAGAATCTTTGTAGGGAGCTTAAACTCCATGTTTCTCAGCGACAGCCCAGAAACCTGACCGATCTAGAGAAGATCTGTGTGGAGGAGTCGGCCAAAATCCCTCCTGCAGTGTGTGCAAACCTGGTGAAAAATTACAAGACATGCTCTTTATTGCAAACAAAGGCTACTGTACCAAATATTAATATTGATTCTCAGGTGTTCAAATACTTATTTGCAGCTGTATCATACAAATAAATAATTTCAAAAGTTCATACGATGTGATTTCTGATTTTTTTTTTCCTTTTTAGATTATGTCTCTCACAGTGGACATGCAGATATGACAATTTCAGACCCCTCCACGATTTCTAAGTGGGAGAACTTGCAAAATCGCAGTGTTGAAATTATTTTCTCACTGTAACTAAAGCCACTTAATGGTTTTCCAGTTCAAGTATTTAACTTCTGTCTGCATTTTTGGGAGATTAAACTTTGAGGCATCAAACCACATATGCATCTAACACAGAAAATAAATATCTTAAAAAGAAAAAAAAAATGTCTTCAGAAACTTTGGGAATTCACATCAATAATAGTACATCAGTCCAACACAGTGAGCAATATTTACACTAAGGTTCAGTTGCACATGTTGCGATTTAACAATATCATTTAAAAAATATATGGTTTGGTGGAAATTGACTAGTTGTAGTAGTAGTTTGTTACTTTGTCAGATTTAAATGTTTTAAATCATTAAACTGACTGGATAACATATGTAGTTCTCAGATAGCTATGTATTTTACTAAGGGAAATGACCCACTCTAAACCAGATATCGTTTGCAGGGTAGCATTTAAATAGTAAAACGCCTTTAAAATATAGTTTTCCAAAAAAAAACCCAAAAAAAACATGAGTTACTGTTCTTAAAATTCGAGGTGCTCAATACAGATGTTCTAGACTGAATGGCTGTGACTCCATAAAACATTTAGCAAAACACTGCTGATGATTACAGCACATAGAAAGCTGCCAGCAGACTAAACTGCAACATTGCAAACCAGCGAGATTACAGCACTCACTAATAAATCCACATCTAAACGCAGAGTTGAATCTAAGCGTAACTAAAGTCCAAAGTTTTCATGCTATGACAGCCCAAAAGCAAATGTTAGCGTGTAGGCCCCTTCTTCTTCTTTTGCTAGGTGTTGTTAGCTTCCTTTCTGACGTGTTTTGAAGACATATTGGGTGAAGTATGCGCCTCTAACAGGCTAAAAGTCATGCTAATATCCATAAAAGAGCAAACCACAACGTCAGGCGTCCTAGATAATTACAAAACTTTAGCAATGAGCCCCTTACCCGCCATCTCTGCACACTGTGTTATTGTCCCAAAAGACCCGCGGAAAATGGAGTACTTCCGGGTCAACTTGTTTCCGTGGAAACAGGATGTAGTGTTTTTTTTTTTTTTTTTCTTATCGCGGTAATTCATAACACGAGCAAATAAAATACGTAATTGACATTTAGCAAGTTTAAACTGATAGTTGTTAATTAATTGTCTATTTTAATATTCAACTCTTATTACGTTTTACTGTTATGGCTGAATGTTAATTTAATACAATTTCTATATCTTTTTCCACATAAAATTTTTAAATCAGATATTAAAGGTAGTAGGCTTACGTGACTATATGATATAACATTTACTTACAAATATGCTATGTTTTTTAAATACAAAAAAAGAAAAGAAAATGGGGCCTTTATTTATGGATTAAATAAAAAATCTAATGAGATTTTATTTAATGACTGCTCAAACATGGGACATTTTTTGATAAATCCTTATGATATTTTGATTGATGCGTACTACTACAGGTCCATTTACCAAAAAATAAATAAATAAATTTTGCCTACAAAAAAGTAATAGTTTTTTTTAGGGAATTTAAAAAAAAAAACCAAATGTTTTAAACTTAACCTGAAGAGTAAAAATTGTATTCATTCATTTACTTATTCATCAGCGCTACACTATTCAGACTTAGATGTATCGTTTTAGTAAAATAAATAAACAAATAAATTATGTTTCAGACAGCTGAAGAATCTTGCTTTGAAAACAAACGCGACAATTTAAATGAAATTGTTTGAGCATAATCTATACAATCTTCTTGTATCAAGAAGAGGAAATATTTATCAAATCACTTGAAACAAGATGCACCTGGAGAAAGAACTGAAAAAAAGTGACTTTGTTTTAAAACAATACAAAGTATTATAAAACTCAGAAAAATGATAGCTGAACATAAATAGATGTATTGATGGTTCATTTACTCAACAATTCTAACTGGCTACAGTTCAACTTATGTTTTGCATATGTGCTTTAAGAGTGCACATCAAACACATTTTTTGCTGTTTTTCTGTCATTCTGTGGAAACTAATATATCTAGATCCATAAGGATTAAATCGATATGAAAAATTAAGATCAAATAAAAAAAAAGTATAAAAATGATTTAAATGCAAAAATGACTAAAGTAATATCATTAGAATGTTCCTGTTGTGTTGAAGATACGTTTTACAAGCAAAAATGAGAAATGTAAATCTATTTATTATCGTTTTTTTTACAATTGCTGTCAGTTTCTACTGTGCT
>NW_015151683.1:176373-181552 GCF_000732505.1 Cyprinodon variegatus
ATCCATCCATCCATCCATCCATCCATCCATCCATCCATCCATCCATCTAAAACTAACTCTTCTAAATTTGTTCCTAATATGTAAACCTGGTATGATTTGTTTATAAGGCCAAAGAATATTGTTGACAAAAACAAGAAATGTAATTGATTTAAACAAATGTTTCAGCCTTTTAAAACATTGCAACTTTAAATGAATGTTTAAAAGATATTCTTCCCATAAACTCTGTCAGGTGTAGTCCTGGGGAAGTTGCCCGGTGGGGTGTGGGGGTAGTAACAAATTTATAGGTGTGACCATTGCCCTTTCCAATCCCACTGCCATCACTCCTCCCCCTGGTGATGCCACTTTATTTAAACCTCTTCCTGTTCATTGGTAACTGGTGCCTCTGGGTTAAGAAGATCATTGTGTCAGCAAGTTTATAAAATCACTGCTAGCGCTAAGCTACAGGGTTGTTTCAATTAATCAGAAAATCACTTGAGATCTCAAACATTTTTATAATTCAAATGTAAAAAAGGACAATTATGGCTTTTTCTGAAAAAAATCCAAACATTAATTTTCTGAATAGCACAGTAGACCAATAAGAAAGTATTTTTAATACAGTAATGGCTACCTACTGAAAACTATCTCTAAGTACTGTGCACTGTTATCACAAAAATCTTTATCAAGGAATGTTTTGTACCAATTAATCAATCAGCTAGCGGCTCTGCTGAAGTGTTGGGGGGAACAGGTTTCTTCAGTAGAGGGATTTAGCTTAAGCATCTTTCTTTGTCGGTGTCTCTCATCCTTCTGTTGATAATACATCTTCATTCTCAGAGAGCTTTAGATCTGTTAACCTTTGGCACTTTTAGAAATAAAGGTAGTTACCAGGTTTTGCTAAAAATAAAACAGGCCTGAAGGATTTTAACGTTTCCAGGTTGATGCTGGGCTGACTTTTAGCTCGGTAAAACACACTTTACCAACATGAACAAATTACACACATCCCCAAATCCTAATTTACTGTAGAAACTTCTCAATGGCCCCATTAACTACCCAATACAACACAAAAGTTAAACATTTGAAGATTAAATTTAGACATAGGACTGAGAGAAAGTAAATAAGCCAGAGTGCACAAGGAAAGACAGAAGCAAAAATAAAACATAAACTAGAAGCTCAAACTTACCACAAATCCTAAACAGTATAATACGATCAAAGACCTACAAATGTGGAGGTTGCTAGCCTTAAATACCAGCAAACACCCAGGCATAGATAAAAACCTAACTTTTGACACCTGTAAATTTACATATCACATTATATTTAGTTGCAGTTAGGTCTGTCAATCAATCTAAACTCTAATTTGCAATTAGTTGCATGAAGATCTACAGTTAACTCATACTGTAGTTGATCAAAATTAATAGCAGATTTTTTCAAATATTATTAATTTACCTTAACAAAATATCTTGTTTTTAATATTCATTATAGCATCGGGTTGGATAAATGCTTTTATGTAAATCTAGATTTATTATGATGGCAACAATGCCAAACATGATAGTCATCAAGAATATTCTGCAGAGAAAAAAAAAGCATGATTATGCATATACTTCCACACAAAACAATATTAAATGTCTAACTAAACAGAGGAAACTGATTTATCTGATCTTAGAAAGCTCTGTTTTGGTGAGGATGACATTTCACCAGAGTCTGTAGAACTTCTGCATATTATTTAAATGAAAAAGCTTTAAACCCTGTTGTTAAAGTAAAGGCAAGGCAAGTGTATTTATATTGCACAATTCAGTACAAAAGAAAATTCAAAGTGCTTTACATGAATTAAATAATAGAATAGAAGGAAAATAAAAACAGAATAAAAGCAAGTAAAAATAAAAACAAGAAAAAAGCAGAAAGAAAAGCACATAAAACCGTATGACCCTAAATGTAAGCTGATACCTCAATTAACAGTTTAACTTCAACAGTCAAAAGGCAGTTCTAAAAAAAAAAATGGGTTTTAAGACTTTCAGCACGTCTTCTGGAAGTTTGTTCCAGATAAGTGGAGCCTAGGAACTGAATGCTACAGTTCCATGTTTGGTTCTAGTTCTGGATGTACAGAGTAGGCTTCAACTAATCTAAATGAACAAATCTGTTATGTATTGAGGTGCTGATCCATAGACTAATAGAAAGATTTTAAAGTCTGTAAGAAATTCAGAAGCGGGCTTATGTGCTCTACATCCTTAGTTTTGGTGAGAACACAGGCAGCAGGGTTTTGGATCAGCTGCAGCTGTCTGATGGTCTTTTTAGGCAAATCTATGAAGACACCGTTGCAGTAGTCAATTCTACTAAAGATAAATGCATGAATTAGTTTTTCTAGGTCCTGCTTTGACATTAGTCCTTTAATCCTGGAGATGTTTTTAGGTGATAAAAGGCTAAGTTAGTAACTGCCTTTACATGCCTCTGAAGGTTCAGGTCTGAGTCCATGATGACACCAAGATGTCTGCCATAACCACTGGTTTCTAGCTGCAGTAGCTGAAGCTATGAGCTAACTCTGGATCTCTCCTCTTATGATGAAGATTATTACCTCAGTTTTGGTTTTATTCAGATGGAGATAATTGTGGTGCATCCATATATTGATCTGTTCAAAGCATCTAGCCAAAGCTCAGATGGGTTCATAGACACCTGGTGACATTGTGATGTAAAGCTGTGTGTCATCTGCATTGCTATGGTAACTAATATCTTGTTGTTTGCTGTAAACTGAGCAAAGGGGAGCATGTAGATGTTGAATAGGAGGGGCCTCAGAATGGAGCCTTGAGGTCCATGTGAGTTTTCTGGACTCGGTTTTAAAGTTCCATACTGACACATAAAGGTCAGAGTCCTTCAAGTGGAATTTCAATCAGTCAAGTCCTTTATCATAGAGGCCAACCCAGTTTTCCAGACTCTGTTGTAAAATCAAGTGATCAACAGTATCAAACGCTGCACTCAAGTCGAATAATACCAGCTCTGTGGTTCTGCTATAGCCTGTGTTAACATGGATGTTATTGATCACCTTAATCAGAGCAGTTCTCAGTACTGTGGTTGTCTCAGAAACCTGAAAAAACTCATTTTTTAATTAGAATAGGTGTAGCAGGCTGAACATGGAACAATTTCTCATATATTTCTTACCTCTGCATTAATACGGTAGTTTTTCATGGTTTTCATTTGTGTGAAGAAATTTTGTGTTTCTTCAGTAGTAAACGTGTGTATGCAGTCATTATAATGTATGTTTTCTAGGTCCTTTTGTCTACAGCAGTTAAACACTCCAAAAGTCCATCCTGTTTCTCTCCTCTCTGTGCGCATCTTAGACACTCAGTCTAGCTGTGTGCCTAAGATTGCACAGCTGATCTGAGTAATAGAGGTGGACAGGAGGCGGACCTCTCTGCCTAACTTTTTAAGAAGGTAAAAGAGTTCCAAAGGGTACGGAAGCATGCTTATTAATTGTGTACTAAAACAAATTACTGCTGTTTAAAGAAAATTGCATTATTATATACTTATGTGTTAACTTTTTGGGTTGTAGGTAGCTTTTTAAAATTTTCTTATTTCATGTTACCAAATAGTTCAACTCATCCCTCTATCTCATCTATCACATAATTTCCCCCTTTCTCATACCAGAGATGTCCGTCTTTTTCTTGAGCAAATATTTTAATATTTTATAACCTATATCTAATAACAAACTTTATACATTTCTTAATATGTTTTTATTACAATTACATTTATGATTTCTTATCAGCCTAGCCTTCTTTTAGTGCCCCACTCTCTCATCTCCTCCCAGTTCCTGACACTTAGTGCCCGGTGAGCGATGTACGTTAACAGCGGTGGTGTCAAAAGTACACACATTTGTTACTTAAGTAGAAGTACAGATACTGCAGTTTAAAAACACTCTGGTAAAAGTTGAAGTATCAACTTGACCTCTTTACTCAAGTAAAAGTGAAAAGGTATGTGCTCCAAAAACTACTTAAAGTATAAAAGTATAAAGTAACCTTTAAAAAAAACAGCCAGATGCCACTATATGAATTATAAGCTACATTTTTCGACTATATGGAAAAAGTCTTTGAGTTAGGGCCAAGAATGAGGGAGGTCTTGTTGGTCATCTCCCAATATGCTGTCGCCTTTCAGACATTTCCACATCTTTTTCTGAATCCAAAATTGTAGCATGGCATAGACAGTTCACGTTTGCAGTTTGAAGAACACCTGCTTGCTTCTGATGATTGCCTTTAGCTAACCATGTTTAACCATTCTATGCTTTGCTATCTATATGACTCATCCAATTACACTGTTTTTCGCTAGATGTGGATGGCGCCAATGATCTGCATTGGATGGTGCGCATGACATGAAATAATTTATTTATAAACATTAAACAAAAGCCTAGAGTAACGAGTAACGTTGTTTTGAAAATGTAATGAGTAGAAGTAGGAAGAAAAATAAGTAATGGAGTAAAGTATAGATACCTAAAAAGTGTACCTAAGTACAGTAATGAAGTATTTGTACTTCGTTACTTGACACCTCTGGTTGACAGCTTATGAAGACCTACAAAATCATGAAAACATTTAAAAGAAAAGGCCTGAAGATCACGACCCAGAAAAATTCTTGAAATGGCCTTGCCTTACAACAGTTTGCCCCTAATTTAATTAGTCTGTGTACCTTTTTCGACACTTTTTCTTTCACCAAACTTTTCCCATTATTCGCCTTGGATAATGGAAATAGGACAATAGCAGACATACCAAGTCTCCCGGAAGTTCCGGGAGACTCCCTGATACTAACAGTTCTTCACTGATTCCCGCGGGTTGGATAAATTCTCCCGGATTTTAGACTATGGGAGGTGGTGTTTTTTTAATGCGAGTGAGATAGAGCAGGCAATTTCCTGTGGTACTTGAACGGTTCCTGTGGAGATGAGTCCCCTGCTCAGTGTGAAGGCCAAACAATCCTTTCGGGGGGAACAAGGTCCAAACCTCCAGTTTGAAACCCCTGCTCAGTATGAAGCTCAAGACGATCCTTCCAGGGGAAGAAGGCCCAAACATCCAGTTTGCAGGATGACTTCCTGCCGAGAAGCAAAGACAAAAACAACAAGGTTAAGGCCCCGTCCACACGAAGACGTTCCCTGGCCTAAACGCACAAATTTTTCACCAAACCAGCCTCTCATCCACACGAAGCCGGCGTTTCGGGGGTCTGTAAACGATCTTTT
>NW_015151683.1:182886-206249 GCF_000732505.1 Cyprinodon variegatus
TTTTCATGCATTCGTGTGGACGATCACATTTATTTTACGTCTCCGTCTTTACGGCAAAAGGTTTGGAAAATATCAGCGTTTCGTGTTCGTTTTGACTTTGTGTGGACGGGGCCTAAGACTCAGGGAGACAAAAACTCAGTTTGACTCAGCAAAACTCAGCTTGGCTAGAGTACCCCAAACTGGCAAACACTCTGGCGTAAAGGTAGTGGCAGTGAGCAGCTTAAGAGTACTCAGGGAAATGAGGTACCATCCGCAGGTGTGTGAAAGGGCCAACGAGAACCGGGCGCCACCTGGTGGTGGAGGGAGAAAACACAAAAACACAACCCACACAAACTGGATTCCTAACAATACTAAGGTATATCCAACTCTAGTGAAGGTGAGGAACAGTGGCGGATCTAGACCAAATGCACCAGGGGGCCAGGAGGGGGCCAGTATGTTTTCATGGGGGCAGAGAAAAGCATAAATATAAAAAACAAGGAAAGGGATTCAAATATAGGAGAGATGCATGAAATGAAATTTCTTTTCAGTTAGGTTAAATAAAAATTCTATTCATTATGAGGTCGATATACATTTATAATTTAGGAACACACAGTTTTTATAGAAAACTACAGTTTTCTATAAAATCTTATTTAGAACTCAAGAAAAACTTAAATTAATCTGTAAAAATCAGAGCATTTTTTTTTGTTGTGAAAAAAAATTTTGCAGATGAAAACTTGGATCCTATCTTAATACCAATGAAGCTATCGCCTTATTGTTTTTGAATAATTAGTAAAACAGAATTTGTAAAGGAAAAGAATGAAATAGATCCAAAGGACCTATCAGTAACCAGTGCAGATCATCATTTGATTAGTATTATGTCTTCAGTACAGGGGCTATAATAGGGGCATCTCCCTGAAATGAGTTTTTGGATCTTGGGATGTCTGCAATAGTGTGAGAACAGCCTATTTCTTGAAATGAACAGAATGAAGAGAAATATTCCTTTGTATGTAATAAATCTAAAATACCAGTTTCTTATTATATTTTAAATGACTTCTATTAGATGTGATTACATTAAACAACATTTGTTTACAGCAGAACATCTTGTTTGCACTTGTTCCGTGTTCTTCCCCATGACCGCAGTCACCTTTACCAAGTTGTGTNATTACATTAAACAACATTTGTTTACAGCAGAACATCTTGTTTGCACTTGTTCCGTGTTCTTCCCCATGACCGCAGTCACCTTTACCAAGTTGTGTTTGTTTCTTGTATCCTGTGTTGTGTTTAGGGACTGGAACAGCGCAGACAGGTGTGTCATGTTTTAAATAAGCAGTAAAGCAAACTGCAACGCCTCAGCTGCAGGAGCTTCTTCCACAGAGAGAATACTGGGACAATACTGGGATAAATTTAGCTCAGGGACCCAGACGTTCATCGGTGCGGCTGACATGCCCGCGTGCTGTCATCCCGAACCCCAGCGCGTGCGCTAGTACAGTCCACTGCAGCTGACGTCACATCCAGCATGGCGGTCAAGGTGACTCCGTCAATATTTCTTTTTCAGAAATGAGATTAAAAAGGCATTTAAAGCGGCAGCGGGCTTTGAGCTTTCGGGTGCGGAGGACGTCTAATATGCGCGAATGTCTCGGCTTTAGAGCTTGAACGCAGCGGAGAGCCCTCCTCCCTTTTATTGCATTTATTAGCTCTGCATCCTGATAAATAGGCGCATCTCCCTGGCCTCAAGGAGACAACTGGAATCCAAGAGATGTATTTCGAAACTAGTCAAAAAGACGCTTTAAATGGTTATTTTTGCTCGAGTCCTGCTGAGCCGTCTGCGTTAAAAATAACCAAAGCTGAAAAGTAACAAATCCAGTTAAACTGATGAAAAATTGTCTATATGAATCTTAATTTCCAGACGTCGGTCAGTGTCCTCTGCTGAGGACTTGTTCTGACCTTAGACTTTTGTGTTACAGGTGCAAACCACAAGAAGAGCTGACCCCAATGAGCTGAAGTCTATTTTTTTAAAGGTAAGTTTGAGCTGTGCTTTAAGTGTAATCAATCTCTGTAATAAGTACAGATAAATGCAAAAATAAACAAATAATAAGCATGCATTGTGTGTCTAGGTTGTGTTTTTCTTTTATCTGTAGTGCCCGGTATTACTTTAACAAAGGTCTTACAAAAAAGTTTTGAAAAGCTTTGGTTTCTGCTATATTGTAAAATGTGTAAATGTGTTGATTAACTCATGGAAGTCCCTCTAAAAGATTTAACTTTGGCAATATGGCTCTTTATCTGTCTTTATCGTTTTTTTTATTGCGTATGATTTCTGTATCAGAGCAGGATATGCCCCTCAGTGTTTAATTACTGTAAGACAAACTATGACCCTATAGTTGCTGGCTTAAGTTATTAAATTTAATTGGTAGCCTAGTAAACTAGCCCCACTTTTGCCTGAGTGTGGTCTAGCCTCAATCAATGCCTCAAGCTGCATTCACACCGAACGCAGCAGGAGCAGCGAGATTACATGCAAAGTCAATGGTTGAAGCGCGTCAAGGCGCAGCAAAATGTCCCGCAGCGCGTTGGGAGCGTTCGAGCATCTGACGCGCTCGAGGCGCCGCAAACGCGCTGCTGCTCGAGATGGAAAAATTTTACGTTTGCTGCCGACGCGCTGCATCAACCAATCAGAGAAGATGATCCGGGAGCTGGCAGCGAGACAGACACATCGCTGATGATACAGAGCGCTATGATCATTCCTCTGAAACAGATTATTAACGCCTAAATTAACTTCAAATGCTGAAACCTGCCAGCAAAACATGTTCGCTTTTATTATCCTGGTGCCTGCAGTTTTGATTAGATGAAAACCACCTTCCAGCCGCCGAGGCGAACCACGATGTGACCGGGCCATAGGCTGCTGTTGAATGGGATTCCTACTGACAGCGCACCGCCGGTATGTGGGGGTCTGAGCGGCTCCGACAGAAATAATATTTGGAAGGCAGGATGGTAATCTGGATGAACTGACTGCACTGATTAAGTTTTCAGGTGGATTTTCCCACTTAAAAACATAATAAAACTACTTTATTCCCACTGATCACAGCAAATATAGCTGCCAGGCAAAGAAGGGATAGGGTAGCTCCTCCCAACGCGCGTCAGACCCTCTTTTCGACAGTGCAGCCAGAGCAGCAAAGCTGCTTCAACCACGTTTTAGAACTAAACTGGTACAAGCATCAAAAAGGAAGCAGCAGAAGTGTTTTTGCTGCCCTTGCTGCCCTTGCTGTGAATGCAGCTTCCGGCCCTAGAACTGGCGGGCCAATCACAACGCAGAGATGTGTTTTGAATTTTCGGATGCAAAGGGGTTTTGAGGGCGGGATGACATAGCTCCGCGATGCTGGAGAAAGCACAACAAGGAAGATGGCAACAACTATTGAAACGTAGCATGCACTGTGGCAGCAGCAGCTTTCAATGGAGCACTACATTAAAAGTTCAAAGTATATTTGAAAAACAACAATCTTCCAATGTGTCATTCATCGGGGCCAGACTAAATTACACATTTAATCTCACATTTAGTCTGCTTTATCAGGCTAAGGAATTGGGGCTTCCTGTGATAATCCAGAAGGGAACAAACCTGATCTAAATTAAACTTTATTTCACAAAGACTCTCTAAAAAGCAAATACTTTACCCGGTCTGTGGGATATTTGCCAAATACTTTGAACAGTTTTTTTTATTCCAACCATGATTGTTATAACAATTTTATTTTTATTTTATTCTGTACTAATATGTTTGTACTAATATGTTTAATTGCTTTAATACCCTTGAATACTCTCCTGCCAGGAGTCCACTGTCACAGGACTTTATTTTTGCATGGAATGCTTCTAGGCTTTGTCCAAAACGTCTGCGTGATCATCTACAGTCACTAGACAATCAGATATATCCCGGAATGCTTTGCGAGTAGAGCTCTCCTTGCAAAGCATTATGGGACTTGCAGTCACTGAGGAACGTTGTTGCCATAGACTGTCACTACCCAACTGTGGCAACAAATAGCAATTCTGTAACAGTTTCTTCCCCTCAGCCATCAGACTGCTGAACTGTTGAAAAACTCAAAATCATGACACAGACTCTGCATCCAACTAATAACACCAAACCAAAACTGTTTTTCGCACCATGTTTTTTTTTTCTCCCACATTGTTTACATTTGATCACTGCTGCAGGAATGGAACGTTTCATTTACTGTCTGAAAAGCTCTTCCAACAAAGATTTCATTTTGCAAACACTGTGTATATTAAATGAAAAGGAAAGTTGTCTAAGTCTATAACAAAGATGGGGCAGGCACTGTGCGGGGAGTCAAAGTCACGTTAACAACAGGAAGCGAAAAGTTGTGATCATCTGTCTGAACAGTCAGTTAACTGAGTTCACTATAAAGTCCACTATAAAGTCCCCACTCTATGTAGTGAATAAGGGATTTAGGGGTTAGGGAGGACATTTGGACACAGCCCTTGTTTTCTAGAAGACTACTTTTAGTTAGATGAATGAATCTGCGTGCTACCTACAACCGAGATAATCTACATTACTTCCTCCTAAAGGGCTGGACTGAAAAAAAATTAGCATCTTAATAATGTTAAATGGAATGCCTCTACGATTTAGAATTGTGTGTTTTTTTTTTTTTAAAGAAATTTGTCTGTTATGTAAATTTAAATAATAGTCCAACCCTAGCCTTTACTCTGTCAGTGAAAACACTCAAGGAAATCTCATCAAAGTACTTTTCAAAGGGTGCCATTCAAGTAAGTAACACTACTGCTTTCGTCATAAACCTGTAGATTTGTTTACCCTTTACATGCATATTGTTTAAAGTATAAACTTGTTCCTCAAAGGCTGAATGAATGCTAGAGTTTCTCACTGATTTGCAGTGTACATCAGGTCTTTCTCTGATAGGCTAAAGTATTTTAATACTGTTTTCCACATTCATTGCATTTAACCGTCTCTAGCTGGAGAGATATTTTAAAGGTTTTTATAGACAAATCGTTTAATGGTTAGTGAAAACCAAACCAAAACAAAAAAGTTCCCTTGGCATTAAGCCCTCAGATTGTTGTTAGGGTGAAGCGGAAGGAGCTTGTTCAAGGTCGTATTTAACTGAGAACCTCCTCTTTTCGTCACGTTTCTAAGTTTGCTTACTGCCTGTAAGTGTCTTGTTTGGAGTATAAAGTTGTTCCAGAAGGAATTGACTCTGTTTGAAAATGCAGGTCTCAACATCCCGTCACCCAGCTGTAACAGCGCTGCGTAATTTCAATGCATATTCAGGTGGAAGGGTTAATTATTCACTCTGACTGCCTGTATAATTTGATTAAGAACTACTTGAGGCCTACTGTGAGGGTGAATAGATACACAATTGTGATGGAGAAGCACGACATTGGATTGCTTGAAATTAATATTTTCACTCTGAAACATTAATTCAGCGGAGTGCATTGAATTGTAGCTGTGAAAACACTTGGAATTGGAGGGGTCTCCTCCTACGCCCTTGCTTTCTCTCCCTCAGCTTGGCTCAGACCCATGAGTGTGGCCTTTCTCCTGCCGGTTCATGCTCTCCTTCTGCTTCCAGAGCTATCTTGGTGCCAAACTTGAAACCCTACCCCAGCTCTATAAATGACTGTACATCTTAAAGCCCTGACTAAGATCGGGTTTTACCCCCAGTGATGGGGAGTGAAATATTTTAGGCTTAAAGGTTGATGCTATTATTTGAATTTTATGTATTTAAAGCACTAATTTGGGAAAATAGAAGTTCAAAATCTTCTTTACAAATTCTTTAGACAGACTTCATTTGTGTTTATCATTTTTTTTTATGATTTTAAAAGTGGCCTTTGAAAAGGCAATTTTAGAAACTACAACAATATAACTGCTTCCCTTGTAACTGATAAACCACTTTCTTGGGTTAAATTTCACCAACCCTAACCAGCCTAATCTAAAGTTGATTAAAAGTAAAGTTAATGTAAATTATTGTAATAATTCAAGAACAAGTTATAATCACAAAAATTGATTTTTGTTTAAAGAGCTTCAAAGCCATTTGTGTTTAATCTTAACCTGAAGAGTGCCTAATAGGTCTCAGGCTACCTGTATAAATGAAAGTATAATAACTTCTAATAAAAGGAAACTTTTCACTGCATGACCCTTATTCAAAGTCCACTGACAGGAGCACAGCCAAAAGGCTTTAAAAAATGGTTGTGGGTTGGTCTAGTCAAAGTCTAAGCTTGTTTGGTTATGCAGCCCATAAATCTACACACATCCATACGATCAGACATTACTGACAACTGATCAACCGTATTACTTATTGGTTTAGATAAATAGTTTTCTTTCTTAAAATACCACCATCTGGACTAATAAATCCCATCTGATAAAATAAAATTATCATTTTAAAAACGACTTTTTGAGTTTATTTGGGTTATCTTTGTTTGATATAAGAATCATTTTGGTTATCTGAAACATTTCAGTTTGAAACAGAAGTAAAAAAAGAAACTTAAATACCATTTTATGGCAAAGTAAATTTGAAAAATGCTACTACCACTGCTCAGAATACTCATTTGAAAGAAATATTGAGACAGAAAACATTTAAGAAAATAAAGACAAGCTGAGCTATTCCTTATTCCTTTGAATATTAGGAGGAATGTTGGATAGGAAGCATGTTTCTTGGAGGTTTGCTTTTACTTTCAAACAAAAGATTGAAACAAAAAGCTGACCCAAACATGTTGTTTTGTAGATGACTAACTGTATCTAAAGTGAAATTGACCTTTTTTTTAACAGAACAGTCTGGAAAATACCTTAAAATAACAAAGGAGTGTGAAATAATATAAACAATTCAGTGTTATTGTAGCCTAAAGCGAAGCATGGTATAGATTTAAAATTCTCCATAGCTCGAGTGAAAGGAGATTCCTTTGTTCTTCTAAAACACAAAACCATGTTTTGACACAGAAAAGAGATCCCTATAGAGACAGAAAAGCTACTCAGCTTTCTGAGCGCACAGTGGAGTTTCTAACTTACAATTTCTCTGACTCAGACGACTTGTCAATCCACACTCAGTGCTGTTTACAGCTCTGTGCATGTGCTCTCTCTGCAGTACGCCAGCGTGGTGGAGGATGGGGAGCATTACATGACCCCCAGAGACTTTGTGCAGAATTATTTGGGTCTGCACACTCAGCCTCAACACAACCCTAAAACTGTGGAGCTGATAGCTGGAGTGGCCGACACCACCAAAGATGGGTGAGTAAAGGTCTTGTGTTAGAGTGAGATGTTTTATATAATGTTCCTTATTAATAAAAACATTTTATACTTTTAATGTATCCATTGATACTGAGAGAGATGTTTTTTTTGATAGAATAGAATAGACAATCCCTTTATTGTCCCACAATAGGGAATTTCCGGTGTTTACAGCAGCAAAAAGATTATTTAAAAAATGGTCACACAAATGTGGACCTCAGAAAAGTGTATAAGAATAACATAATAGTGAAGACTTAAAAGATTACCAATTAGAAATACTGTACTTTAAAGTGCTTTAACAAAAAAACAAAACAAACACTGTGCACCTGGAGAATACATAACCACTATACAGCTATGGACATTTTTACAGTAATGGATATTTGAAAATAGCAGCAACATCAGAGATGTGCAAAATGACAGCAGCATGTTATTTAACTGACTAAGGTAGAAATTGTGCAAAATCAGCATGAATTAACAACTTATTGAAGTTATAGGGAACATTGGTGGTTTTAGAGTCTTCCAGCTGCTGGGAGGAAGGATCTGTGATAACGCTCCCTGGTGCATTTAGGGAGCATCAGTCTGTCACTGAAGGAGCTCTTCAGTTCAGCAACAGCTTCATGCATGGGGTGGGAGACACTATACAACAGATATATTAATCTAGTTAGGATCCATTTGTTTTGTTCATAACATGCTCCAAAATTATAATTTATTTTTTTTAATGTCAAACTGGATTTTTCATCCTTTTTTTTCTAAAACCTTAAAGCACAAATCAGTTTACTAGTTTCAGTCTTTATGTAAACTCCAGTTTTGTCGAAAAAAATAATAATTTTACCGATTTGTTCAGTGTTTGCTGTACTATCTTCCTGTTTTCTGCATTACTTGATTATTCCATTGTCTCGCTGTTGCTCTGCTTTCATTTGTTGCTTCATCCCACTGCCCAATTTCTTTGAAGCATCTATTGAATCATTGCAGACTGTCCTTGATTTAGTTCTTTATTTGATCACTTCCACAAGTCTTACTTTTTTCAGTCTGAAATTAAGTTCAGCTAATGCTCAATTTTCTTTATCATTTCTGCATCCAGAGGTTTCTATTAGTATGAGCAGAAGCTGCCTTTAAGTTGAATATGAAAGTAATAATTGTAAATAAATGCACATTTATTGAGAGATGTTGTGTCATATCCTATCTTTCATATAACAGATCCTAAAGTTGAAAAGAAGGTTTTATGTTTCAGATTTAAATCCTAAATAGTGACTTTGACATTCAAAGTAAATCCTTCATATGTTAGTTGAACCACATCTTTCTCTGTTTTACATTTGAGCCATTAACTCTACATATATGCTGAAGCAGCGCATCAACATGAGACATATAAAGTGAAAGACTGTGGATGATTAATCTTCTTAAAAAAAGATACATTTTGTTTAATTGGTTTTAAACCCCCTAGGGGTTTTAAACATAAACACAAGATAACATGGCTGAACATGTCATCCTGCACATTGTGTTTAGTTTAAGATAAATGCAACTTGAATGCATCCAATTGCAGGAAATAATGCTGACAAAATCCAGAATGACTGAACCTGATTAGCCTTATGTTATATCTCTTAACTGTTTTTTTTTTTTATGCAACATCTGACACTTTATCTCTAATCAGCCTCCAGTAATCATACAAGCTTTGTTTTTGACGGACAGCATCTTATCCTCTCTGGTAAATGCATGCACCAGGGCTTGCTTGCTCCCTGTTTTCAGAATGTGGCCCCTTTCCTCTGCATTTCCTATACAACAGTCTGCTAACTAATTGATAGAACATCACATTAGGGTAATCAGAATGTCATCAAGAACACTTTAGACAATACTTTGTCCTTAAAATGCTTAAAGAAATGAAGATCTGACATGTTTAATATTTCAGGCAACTGAAAGAGAACCACCTGCTAGTTTAGATTTGTGTTGTATTTTTTTACCTCACAAAAAGGTTTTATTTTTCTATGATAAAATGGTTCAACTTCCTTGTTTGATGTCATTACAGATTAAAAAAAAAAACACATTAAAGCTGGGCTACAGTACCTAGAGCCTGTTGTATAATTATCTGATAAATGAACCTTGGGTTAAAACATTCTAACAATTTCACTCCCCACAGATAAAAACAACATTAGTGTTAACAATTAGTCACTTTAATATTAAATTAATCCTATGTTGTGGGTTTTTTTTTTTTTTTTTTTACCTCTGCTGCCAGTATTGCTAAGTTTATTTGGTTTTATTAAGTTTTTCTTTTTTTGTGACTTGACGTGCAGTAAAGTCTCTAATTTTCTTGTTCTTTTCATTGAGATTGCCTCTGTTCTTTCTCATCCAAACAGATTGATCTCTTTCCAGGAGTTTCTGGCTTTTGAATCAGTTCTCTGCGCCCCGGATGCCCTCTTCATAGTAGCCTTTCAATTGTTTGACAAGAATGGCTCAGGAAACATCTCATTTGGTACGTACATGGTATCGAACCTGCTGAAAGTAGTCCAGACACTGTTTTCATCTTTTATTTTTTGTGCTCTCCAAACCTTATCCCCATCCACACTGCTGTAGGAGCTAGAGAAGCATTTCATACAGCTATTTTTAAGAATGTTAATCCTGTATAATTTTCAGGGTAGTTGAAAGTTTTAAGCAATTTTTTTTGCACATCCTGGAGAGTCTGGAATTTGGTTTAAGCATTTTTAAGATCTTCAAAAGTATAGACAAAGAATTAAAACTGTTCAAAAGTATTTCCAGACTCCATTTGGTGTCCCTAAAAGCTGAACTCTTTCCCTCGATTGTCTTTCTTTGTCTTCCTAATCCCTATGTGTTTTTTTTTTTTTTTGGGCCTTTCTTCCGGTTCAAAGTGTATCCACTGTCTATCTTTCTTTCTAGTTTTTCTTCCTTCCATCCTTACTCACTTACTGCTATCGTCACTTTATTTCTTACCTTTCCTTCCTACTAACTTTCCTTTCTCATGTTCCTTCTCATGTCTTTGTTCAGTCATTCTTTGCTAATTCATTTTCTTCCCAGTGCACATTCTTCCATCCTTTCATCCTTCTTTCTGCTGTCCCTTCCTTTTTTCTTTACCATGCTGTTTTCTTTCCCGTCTTTGTACCTTTTCAAATGTTTCCCCTCGTGACTTTCCCTTTTCTCTACATTTGCTGTCTTTCCCTCTTTACTCTCTGTCTTAAGTCTTTTCTTCTTTCCTTGTCTCTTGTTTTGTTTGTTTCCTCTCCTTCTTGTGTTCTTCCTTTTTGTGACTTAGTGTTGTTTCAAGGTTCAAAAATTAAAGCACAGCCCCTGTAGAAAAATGCTACACTTATTGATTTAAACTGAATTTTTATATGACTCTTATAAGATTCCCAGAAGGGACTAAATGCTCTACAGGTCTGCAATTTCTGCATGAAAAACGAGTAGGGAGTCCTTTTAGTGAAATACTACATTATACCAAGCGCCCTTTTAAACAGGCTCTGCTTAGACTATTTTTTTAGAAAATTAAACATAAATAAAACCAGAGCTTCACTTTTATAAACTTTATAAAATGCATGTCTAATTGGGTCAGTATCTTAATGCTGAAATGGGTTATTTTAAACACAGTTTTTCTTGTACTTTGACTATTACCATTAAAGCTACGTCACATTAACACCATATGGGCACAATAAGTATCTTGTGAAAGGTCACAAGACTCCTTGGCTTCTCTGTTTGACCTTTGGAAGGACAGTGTTAGGTTCTTAAAGGTCCAGGCAGCTCAAAATGAGCTCGTCTTTCAGGCCAAATTGCACAACCGGTGGGGTCGATTCCTGCCTTGATCTGCTTCGTTCCCCAACTCACCAATCTGGTCTGGGGACTCCTTCCACTGCCAAAGCAGAGGTGTGCAGAACCACATCAACTTCAACCACCAGGCCCACCAAGGGAGTCTCACAATTTCATTGGCAAATTTTATGTGATTGGGATCATTAGAAGTTTTGACATTATGACTGCTTGTTGCATTTTTATAATTTTGTTGTTTCATAATCCACTCAATGCTTTCCAGAAAACGTCCGAGACATCTTCAGCCAGACGACAGTGCATCACCACATTCCCTTCAACTGGGACTGTGAGTTCATCAGGCTGCATTTCGGCCATGAAAGAAACAAGAACCTCAGTTATGCAGAGTTCACTCAGTTTCTGCAGGTAAACATTTTATCCCAGAGTTTTTTCTTTTTGTATTATTATAATTATTAAAATATATTGTTGATAAATAAAACTCCAGCTGTATAATAATACTATTGTTGAAACAATTTTCAGTAGGAAAATTTGAACTTAATGACTTTTTGAGACAGATCAACAATTAGAGCGAATAATATCTATTGCATTTTTACCACCAGAGGCTGTTTTTTTAGCTTCATGATTCATTCATATAATCTCAAATGTGCATAAAGACCTTTCCATCTCTAACATTATTTTAATTTCAGTCGATAGCATGACAGTTTGGATTAGGGCTTTGTCTGAAGCCACAGCTGAAGAAAGAGTTGAGCCAAAATGGCTAACTTTACTGGATTATTTACATTGTGAACCTCACCTGTAGCCCTTAGCCATAGATCAAGATCACATCTGAAATGAGCTTCCTCCTAACGGTGGCCTAATTCCGCTTAGAAGATGGATCTCGTCATCCTGCAGAGGCCAGCAATAAAGCGACTGTCCCTCCAGTGGTAATTCCAGAAAATGTTCATTGGGGTGGCCAGGCAGGGATCAATGTGCTCTTAGCGATGGACCAATAGGCACAGAAACCAGTTCAGAGTCAAACAATTCTGATCACATTGAACCTACAGGAAAATGAACGTTCACAACATCTATATTTTCTTAATAAATTACTGAAGACCAACCAGATTTACATGCAGTCCTTGCTAATAAAGCTACACACATATTTTTTTAGACATTTATGTATTAATTTATGGTTATATATAATCTAATAATAGATTAAATTAAGTAGTATTTAAGTAGTTCTTTATAATTACATAAAATATTTCAAGATGACTGTCCAGCATAAAACATAAAAATAAAAGGGTATAAATTCTGTATTATGATGCTTTCAGACCAAATGCATTTAGGCATAAACGGCAGAACTTCAATGCTAGCTCATATTGCGATCAAAATGCGTTGATGCTCTGGATGCTTGACTTATCTTTTAGCTGCTCTGTTCTGATGTTGCAATCTAGAGAGCGGCTTCGCTTTATTTGCTTTGATGAGTTGGAAAAAAATTGTTTAGCACATTTTTGAGCAGAAAAGTCCAACCTCAAAATGTCATCCGTGCACTCAGATAATCAGGATTATGATCCTACAAAAATATTCTGTTCTTCACCACAGTTCAGAAGGAAAATGTTTTAGTGGAGTAATAATGATCAAAACTCGTTCTCTTTTCCTTGATTATAAAAAAATCCATTCTACTGGCTTTTTAAACCCTTTTCTATTTATTAATTTTCCACATGCCAACGCATGTAGCTGCAATTTATGTGTCTGAGAAAACTTGAGGATTATGTTTACTGCAAAAGTTCATTTTTGAACTCCAGAATCTAACCCTGGGACGCCCTAATGCTCAGATGCACCGCTGGACCTCTCGATGCTGCTTAATGCCATCTTCTATCGACTTTGCATGTTAATCAGATGCTTTGATGCCCAGAACCCGTTTTCTCTGAATGCACCATAAGTCATCTTTAATTGTGGTATATTGTTAATAATTACTTGCTGTATCTTTTTTGTCAGTTTTTAGGCAACATCACTTTAAAATGTCAAAGTATGACATTCCACATGAGAGTTTCACTGCTGCCCACCTCTGGTTTAAATGAGAGCTGCTTGTTCCAGAGGTGGTGAATTACATCCACTTAAGAAATCACCTGGTAGTTCTGCTTGACAGAATATACATGTCCCATTTGGCTTGAGAGCGCCTTGGGATTCCCCCAGAATGATCTAATGAGGGTCATGGGAGACTTTAGACTTTAGAAAGATTTTATTTGTCATTTTATTACCCAAGTGTAAAACAAAAAGAAATTTATTTTGGAAACAGCTCACTGGACAGTTTCATCTTTTAAAAGTGCAACCTTGAAAAATAGTAAAAAATGACTGTAAATTTACAGTTCTAACTTTTTTAGAGCAGGACATCCTCATTTCTCTCTAGCATCTTTTTACTCACATGACCCGATCCCAAATGAGACAAACCAATGGTTGGATTTTAGTGTAATTTATTGTTAAAAAAAGATTTCCACAATACATCTGCATTCATAACATTTTAATGATGTTTTGTAAAATTTGTACAACCCCCATCAAAGAGGGTTTTTTTTCGGATAGTTTGTGTGTTTGTCTGTCTGTGTACAGGATAACTTGAAAAGTTATGAACATATGTTTATGAAATTTTTATCAGGGGTGTCTCTCATCCCAAGGAACAATCCATAAGGTGTTGGTGAAGATCCAGATCATAATCTGGATACAAGATTCTCTAACATTGTGAGATAGGGATATTTGGCGGAACAAGCAGTTCTTCACTAATCCAGAGGGTGGCAGCACTGACTATTGACAGTCTCAGTATTGGATTTATTTGTATGATACAACTGCAAATAAGTATTTGAACACCTGAGAAAATCAAAGTTAATATTTGGTATAGTAGCCCTTGTTTGCCATACAGAGGTCCTGTAGTTTCCTGTAGTTTTTCATCAGGTTTGCACACACTGCAGGACCACTCCAGCTGCCCCACTCTTCCACACAGATCTTCTCTAGATCAGTCGGGTTTCTGGGCTGTTGCTGAGAAACACAGAGTTTGAGCTCCCTCCAAAGATTCTCTATTTAGTTTAGGTCGGGAGACTGGGTAGGCCACACCAAAACCTAGATATGCTTCTTACAGATCCTTGCTGTGTGCTTTCGGTCATTGTCATGTTGGAAGACCCAGCCTTGACCTATCTGTAATGCTCTAACTGAGGGAAGGAGGTTGTTCCCTAAAATCTGGCAATACACGGCCTTGGTCTTCCTCTCCTTATGACAGTGCAGGCGCCCTGTCTCATGTATAGAAAAACAACCCCAAAACATGATGCTACCACCCCCATGCTTCACAGTAAGCATAGTGTTTTTAGGATGGTACTCATCATTCTTGTGGGTGGACTGCTGGAAGAAACTATGGAGGATAGAAGAACTGCGGTGAACTGGTGAAAGAAAAGTGACCTTAAACAGGTGCATCTAATTTAGAATAACAAATGGCGTGGAGGCGGACATTTTGAAGGCAGACTAACAGGTCTATGATGGTCAGAATTGTAGATGATAGACAGGCTGCAGTTGATCATATAAATAAATAGTTAAAATAATCCTACACTGTGATTTCTTGTTTTTTTTTTTATATTATGTCTCTGATAGTGGACATGCACCAACGATGACAATTTCAGACCCCTCCATGACTTCTAAGATGGAGGACTTGCAAATAGCAGGGTGTTCAAATACTTATTTTCCTCACTCTATAGGAGTACGTTATGGTTTGGGGTAAAATTAGCTGCTTGGCAGAGGTCTGCACTCTCAGAGTGCTAGAATAAATAGAATAAAAGTGAACTAAATGAGTTTCAACTTACACCTTAATGTCTTAGAAGCGTTAAAAAATGTATCTATAAAGAGCCGTAAGGTTGTTGGATGTGGATCTGAGCTGTGGGCTGAGGAAGCAGCTGGGTGGGCTTCTTCTCTACTTCCCTGTGGGATACCTCACAGCTCTCTATAGTTTGTTATAACTGACTCCACTGCACCAATGGTCCTCATTTGTACAGGATTTCAAACACTGATGTCATTATTTTCTGCTGTCAAGGCCAGGCTTAGTCAGTAGGCAATGCAATACATCTAAATAATAGCCAGATAAAGTGTGTTTGTCTGGCTTTTATTCCGAGTTGCCACAATGTGTATTTAGCTAAAACTGCAGTACTGTTTGGTATTAGATCAAACTTTGTCATCTGCTTTTAACAAAAGACAGAAGAAAAGCATCAGGAGGGCTCAGTTTCAGGACCAATCCAATAATTAGGCCAGCGTATCAAAGACGGCGCTCCACACTCCTCTGGTTGTAGGTGATGAGCTCTGACAGCAGGGTTTGGCTCCCCCTGTATCCTCTCCTGATTGCCTGGTTGTCACATTGAATCATGTCTTTTGGAACACACACCTGCCGGCCACCTAGCAGCCGCTCTCAGATCAGGCTTCTCTGGATGTGGGCTTTATAAGTCTCTGCACAGACTACGGTGATTAGCTTTATTCTGCCGGATATTTGTCTTGATTTGATGCATATTGCTCTTTTGTCCTTTGCCCTTTGCACCGTTCTGCTGTTCCAGGAGCTGCAGCTGGAGCACGCTCGCCAGGCGTTTGCACAGAAAGACAAGAAGAAAAGCGGCACCATCACTGCCTTGGACTTCAGCGACATCATGTCCACCATCAGGCACCACATGCTGACTCCTTTCGTAGAGGAAAACTTGGTTTCAGTGAGTCTTAGACCGCTTTAGCAATGCTGCTTCAAAATACGACCCCTGCTCTGCTGACAGCGTTGACTGTTCCTTCAGGCTGCAGGAGGCAGTACCTCCCACATGGTGAGCTTCTCCTACTTCACCGCCTTCAACGCCCTCCTCAACAACATGGAGCTGATTCGCAAGATTTACAGCACCCTCGTCGGCTCACACAAGGAAACACTCGTCACTAAAGGTACTTTTGATCGCCCCCTTAAATGAATCTCCTGAATTTAACGTGCTGTCAAATTTGGCTGTTCGACCCTATTTTCAACTTTCTCGACAGAGTGGTGTGAGTGAGCACACAGGGAACATTAAGTGTAGCACTAAATTACTCAGGTAAATGAATGTTTTTAATGTGGTAAACCTGATGACCCCTCCTCTACATGAGTAGCTGATCCTGCCCGTCACATCTGCTCCCAACTGTGTTGTCCATTTAGATCTGAACATCAGACTTTCTTTCCATAGTTTTTTTCCCCCTCCATTTAGAGAAAACTTTAGGCAAATAGTATTTGCAAATAATATCCTCCGGGTCTAGATAAACACTCTTTATTTTTCCGTCACACAAAATATGTCCACACAGTCCTCCACATCAAGTCGGCTTGCAGGTTAGATCCGTGAATCTGATTGAAAGGTTTTTCTAAGGAGAAATAAATAACTAACTCTTTTCCTTTCCTCAACAACTACCATTAGGTTTTCCTTTTAGAAGACCACCCGATGGCCACTTTGTTACCTGGCAGGCAGCAGCAAAGAACTAAATTTGAAGCTCAAATAATAGAGTGATGCTAAGAGAGTGGATGTTCACGTGGCGAGTACTTTGGTAGAAGGAACTTAAGCACATAGCAAAGTAGTTTAATGGTTCATTCTTTCCAAATACAGATATATACATTCTTTTTTAGCAGTAAATATCAACACTAAGGCAATAACCTAAGCATACAAGAACCAGTATTTGCAAATACTATTGTAGTTAAAGCCTACTGTAGAAAACACCTCTTTTATTTCGACCTCTCCTCTAGTTTGGCTTTGTTCGTATGACTTTCTTTTCTCTCCCCTTTTTTTAAACCTCAGAGGAGTTTGTCCACGCTGCAAATAAGTTCGGTCAAATCACTCCGATGGAAATAGACATCCTGTTCCAGCTGGTCGGCCTCCACTCCCACTCTGGGTAAGATGCTTCATCACGGCCTTGCAACAGTGTTGGAAGAGTTAAAAACTAAGATTAATTTGTGATCCATACGTGCACATTGGTTTTAATACAAAATAGCCCATATTGATAGTGAACATGTAAAGAAAATAAACTAGAAATGCAAGAAACCACCTTAAATCTGTCATTATCAGGTTGTTTGTTAATATATGCTGACCTGTGTAATGGTTTTCCTTCACCAAGGCATCTCACAAAGAGTAAATCGTGATGGATTTAAACCACTGATACCTTCCTGTTGTTGAACCTGCCTCTAAATGTTCCAGTAAATGCAGGGATTAGGGATATAACTGTGTTTTCCAGAACTAGAAAGATAATAATCTGAGCACAAACCAGCTATAGTCAGACTCTGCTTACAAGACGCCTGACTGATCATTAGAAAAAAAAAAGGGGGGTTTCTAATGAAACCATCAGGAAAAAAAAAGAATTTACCAATACAGATTATTTGTGATGAAGATAGGACATTTTCTAAATCACAATGGTGAGAACATCATGGTGATGGTTTTCCTGTAAAGTCACTTTACTAAGATGCCAAGCAGAATAAATAAGTGTTTTGTTGTATTTTCTCTTCCTCAAGCTATCTTAAGTAAAGTAGCACAGTAAAGCGTTAAGTGACATTCGGTCAGCTAGCAAAAAGAAAAGAAACGAAATCCTTCAATTACTCCTAAGAAGCAATGAGACTCTTGGAAAATATTTTCTAGCTTGAAATATAAACGTTAATCATCGTTTACTCTAAAACAAAAGTTATTATCCTATGATATAACCTACTGCAGGCTATCTATCCATAGCCAGTTAGCCTTCTGATATCACGTTTTGATTTAAATCACATTGATAAAGAGAAGAATAGAATAAAGCTATAACACCCTGCATCATACTCATTTGGAAACCACTGCTTTAAGCAGGTGTTTTTGTAAATGCTTCTTTCCTGTTTTTAGATCTAGAAATATTATCCGGTTTGATCTTTGGTATGATGGCACATGAAATGGGAGATTTTTATTATTATTTTTATGTGGAGTAAATTCAAACTGATTTATTTTTTATTTCAGTGGAGTAAATGTGTCTTGTTTACTTGCCATAAAGAAGAAGTTGACGCCCATTTTAGCTTAGTTACAGTGGCTCCACTCGCTTATTTTTACAAGACAAACATAAAACATGGATGCAGACTTTATGATGCGTCAGGCCAGCGGGGAACATTTCTGTCTCAAATATTTGGCAGCAACACACCTTCATTTATCCGCCGGCCCTCCGGCATTTATCCAGCTTTGTTTGTGTGTTGTTTATGTCAGTCTGAATTAAGGATGCAATAACTTCAAGTTATTTGGTAGTAAAAACAACTGGAAAATATTACAACACTGGTTGCCGCGCCTCAGTGGAGATGTAGGTTTTTTTTTTTCTTGGCCTAACTCCCGAACCCCTTCCTTTCAGGCGGTTGAACAACACAGACATCGAGAGAGTCGCCCCGCTGGAGGAAGGAGCCATGCCATACCACCTTGCTGAGACTCAGAGACAGGTATCCTGAGTGACTTCTCTAATATTCCTCGCATCCTCCTCCTGCCTTTCATCAAAGCCTTTTCCTCTTCTCCATCTCCGCTTCCCTCTCAGAAAAGGGAGCAAAGAAAGGCAGCATGTACAGGCTCTGAATTAGCAGAGAGCCCGTGTTTTTCTTCCCTTGTGAAGTGCATTTCTTAAACTCCCAGATAAAAGTACACCAATTATAGTCACAGAAGAGGAATGGATTGTTGCGTTGCAGCTCTCCATGAAAGGCTCTTCCTATTTTATTCAGTGCGGCTGCACATACGCATCAGCTGCAATCACACATCTGAGGCGCTAATAAGAGGCTTTTATCACCGTGGGGCTTGAGAAGTTTTAGAAGCCTTTAGCGAAGTCTGCTAATGGCAAGAGGGGAGTGGGAGGCGAGGACGATGTGGGAGAACAAAATAGTTCCTGCCTCCACCGGATAACATGACTGTGTCAGAGCTTTCAGGCCACTCGTGTTCTTGAGACTCAGGCTCAGAGGTCTGGAATTTGACTCCTTCTCTTTTAGACGGGGGTTAGGGGGGGGGCGTAATTCTTAAGCCTGCTCTTCAGTGGAAGTAGACTAATTGTTTAAAGCCTTTGATCAAGACCTCGATCTTGTTAGCATGAGGCCTTCTGTGGAAGCATCTGGGAGGAGGAAAAGAGCGATCTGCTTCGCTCCCTTAGCGTCTAGTTTGGGGAGGAAGTCACAAGCCACCCCCCCACAAAAAAAAAATCTATGCACACTCATGTTTTAACTTTTCCTGTGGCTGTGTTATACGGTGTTGTTAGACCACAAATTGATTTAATCAAGATTTGATGCAAAATAGATCAAAACAAAGCAATATCAATATGATGTAGAACCAACTTTTACCGCAGTTGCAGCAAAGCCTTTGCTTCCTGTGTCTATCTTTGCATATCTTATCCATGCTTCTTAGGAATTAGCAGATGTTTTGGTTCGCCCTCCACCCTAGTCTTCTTATCCTCCGACATTTTTTCTTCGCGGACTTTCTTATGTTTTAACTTCATCCAACATCATTTTTAAATTGGACCAGCTTTCTTATTCCTGCGGAATATCATCTTCAGAGTGTTATGTTACTACGATGTTGTTTAACAGTATGGAGGGGGTCCTTAGGGTGATTTGTAGTGTTAATTGGCCGCTGCTGAGTGACGTACGTAGCTCCTCAGTATACGGGTTGTAAAAGAAGAGACATGCCTAAAAGGTGCAGGACAGCGGACCCTGAGGGCCAGAATTGGCTCACTTCTTGTGCAGATTTCTCTAGATGTTCACCCCTGACCTCTCTACTCTGTTACTCAGTCTTCATCAAAAACTACACCCTATTCTTTATTTATTTATGTATACTTTCATATTTACATTTTTCCTTTGCTGGCTGCAAAAAAAACCACTTCCTTTTCAGCGTCAATAAATTTTATTTTAAACAATTTGTTCTCTGTTGTTCTCTAACAAACCTATAACGCTTTAACAGAGCAGCTGGGTATATAGTAAGATCAAATCACACACAGGTGGTCTGTATTTACTAACTGGGTGTCTCCTGAAGACATTTTTTTTTATGGTTTTGAGAGTAAAGGGGATGAACACAAATGCACACCATACTTTTGGTGTATATATTAAAAACAAGTGAAAACCAAAAAAAGTGTTTTTTAATATGAACACTGTAGCTCAATGCCTAGGGCAGCATGGAGGCTATTAGCTCTTAAAAACAAATTTAAGAGTAACGTTCAGCTCCATCCCAAACTAATTTTCCCTAACGTTTTCATAAATAAAATGTCATGTCACTGCGTGTGACATGTTGCACTCTGTATGAGCAGTATAATAAACTTGTGGTAGTGAAGCCAGTAGTGAATTTAGCTTATTCACTTATATATCTCAAGTGCAAAATATTAATGAAGATTCATGAAGTTTTATTCTATTTATCTTAATGTGAAGGGACGCCTGCTTAGATGGCAATCTATATATTTTGTAAACATGCTTCAGTATAGGTATAGAGCACCCTTTATTCTGTTCTTTATATATGATAGGTGTTAGAATAAAAAAAGGTGGTTTTATGCAGACCGATGAGCACAGGGGGCGTAGATGTATTCTGTGCTAAACTATGTTAGTCGATCACATCAAATCCCCAAAACGCAATAAAGTTGGTGAACTTGAAGTGACGAAATGCAGTGAAGTTCATGGAGTCTGGATGTTCCTGTAAGGAACTGTGATTATGTAGATTCCTATCTGAACGTGTGGAAGGGTAGTTTGGCTAATCTGTTTCCCTGCACCCCGGTGGAAACAAAACATCAAACACCAGGGCAGAGATGCTGCAGATAGGAAGGAAATTATACGTTTAAAATGAAAACCAAATGTTTAGATCACAGCCTCCTAGATGGAGCATGTGTGGAAAACTGGGGCTACAGGTTCACACAGCCTCCCCAGAGCTAATCTTCCTCTGACATTTAATACCGGCTGCTGGTGAATCAGACTGTATATGAAATGTCTGCATTCCATCTCCATAACATTTTCCTTTCCACCATGTATCTGTTTCACTGTGGCTTGATATCCAGCAGATTCATGATTAGTGCTGTGATCCAGCCTCCATCTTTCTCCAGATCCATTTGACCACCGGTGTCTTTTTCCTCCCATACAGCATGCTCACGAAACATCGCGGCCCGTCTGGCTCCAGGCTGCAGAATCTGCCTACAGGTTTAGCCTGGGCTCAATCGCTGGAGGTGAGTGACATGTCTGCGGCGGAGGCCCCCAGCCCGCCCGAGGTGTAACCTTAGCCGGCCTGACTGCTGCAACTGAGGCCCTGGGGCCCACCATTGTGTTTCTGGGGAGAGGGGCTGGGATGTGAGGCTCCGGCATTGTGCTGCCGTGCCACCGGTGGCTCCAGGCTGTCTTTGGAGACGGAGCTTTGGAATGACACAAATCTTCCGGAACCGCACTCCCTGGAATCTCCCTCTCTAATTACACTGGTGGGACCAGAAACAAGGAACCACTGACATAACCGCCCCACAGACAGAAGCTCACTCTGACTCTGTGGGGAAAGAAGACAGCGCAGCCGTCACTCAGCAGCGGCCGATTAAGACGGGGTTTGAGCGAGATGTCTGTCGCAAGACTTTACAGTGAAACTGTAATACTTCTGTTGCAGTGAGGTTTTGTTTTATCACCCTTTAGGGTTTTAGCATTTTTAAGAAGAGTCAGGACACCAACAACTGATGTCAGACAAGATGCAGCTAGGAGCAACGATTTAGTGCAACTCACCTCAGCTTCACTTACATAAAGCAGTAATGTCATATTATTGGTGCTCGTTAAAGATGCATTTTAACTTTTTACATTTCAAGCTGGAAGGATAATAAAACTGATAATTTAATGAATAATTAACATGCCAGTTTTTATTTTTGTTCAATTTTACAATCTCTTTAGTTCTATCCAGATAACCCTTAAACATAACATTTTATTTTTGTTTATGTCTTTGAACAACAATACAAAATTTACACTGAGATGTTAAGACGTGTTAGTAGAGCCTTTAAATTATAAGATAATTTAAAATGGCAACCAAGGCTGACCGTAGTGGCGAAGAGTACAAAAAATAATAATAACTATGTCCAAACTAAAAGATTATATGAACAATTAAGGGATTTTTAAACACAAAACACCCTGTGGTTCTAAGCCAAGGAGTAAAAGTGAGTTTTTAAATGAGAAATAAAAACATCCTTAGAAGGTGGGAATGGATCAATTTATCTGGAAAACTGGAATATCTTTTATTAAAGCATTCTAATTTATCTCAAGCCTGAAAAAATACTGGTACTTTTAATGTATATATAGATATATTTGCTTTGTCCTTAATTGGCACAGCTGCTCTGTTTGTTATCATTTCTGAAGTATGCTATGTACTTTTATTATAAACGGTCACATTGCCACTCTTATATTCATTTTTATGTACTTTTGACATTTTTATTGACACTATAAAAACAACCAAATGTAAAAAAAGAAAATGTAATTAATCATCTGTAGTCGAAGGATCCTGATCTGAAGTGGAAAATCGTTTTCCGATTTGATAGCTGTCACCTTTCGAGTTTGAAACATTTGATCTGTTAAAGCAAACAATCTTAAAATTTAGTCTTCCAATTTTTTCCAATAAAGAAGTTTGTTCCTACTGGGGAAAAAGATGGGCATCTCTGAACAGAAAATGTAAAAGAAGTGTCAAATTTTGCAAAAGAAAAAGTCTTTATGTCGATTAAAAAAAAAAAAAATTCAGTACCAGACTGATACATATTTTAACAAATTAGACAGGGAATAACCTTCTAAAAGACTTAAAAACAGGGATGGCTTTTAAAATAAATCTAAAATTGGTAAAGGAAGAGCAGTTACACTCTCCCTTGTTTGTGCCACTCAAACAGATTTAATGTTAAATATTCCACTGTCAAGGTTTCATGGAGGTTTTTTTGGACCCAAATGCAGAGATGAGGAGGCACAGATGAGTTTGCAGATTTAATGGAAAGATACAGAGGCAAAAGTCCAAAATAAAATAAAAAACAGCCAATGCCAGGGGGAAACACACACAGGGAGCCAGGCAACATTAAAGCAGCAAGAAACCAGCAATGAGGAACTGCAAAGGTGGTGTATATATGGGAAACCAAACAAAGAATGGGCTAAGGAGCTGATAGGGAGCAGGTGTGAATAGAATTAACTAGAAGGGAGCCAATGGGAAAGAAAACATGCACAAGGGGGAGACAGAGAGGAACACAAAAACACAACACTGACAGAAAACAACTACAAATAAATAGAAAATAATAAATAAATTGAACCTAATTGATCTCACTATAGATATATTAACTGCATTTAGTGCATCCCCTTTGGGGAGCAGTGGGCTTCCACTGTGCAGCACCCGGGGAGCAAACAAGGCTTAAGGGTCTTGCTCAGAGAACCAAAGTGGCAGTCTGCAGGAGACCCAGA